>NC_064851.1:112561458-112861458 GCF_024139225.1 Suncus etruscus
TGCACGTAGCTAGATATCTTTTCATCCTTGGTGCTCCATTTGAATATTCCTTGATGTTTGAAAAAAATAAACTCTTATATGCCTCTACTGTAAAATGTTACCTAACTGTTATGCTGTTATGCTGTTCTATAGAATAATGATAGTACACTACACTACACCATACTATGCTATACTATGTAATATTACACTACACAATACAATATACTATATTATACCATTATAATACACTGTTATGCTATACTATATAATATTACACCATAATATACCACACTATATTACACTATACTATAATGTACTAAACTATAGTAAATCAAACTACTCCACACTATACTGCACTAAATTAATATATGCTATGCTATACTATGCTATGCCATGCTATGCTACAGTACAATATACTGCACAATATGACTCAATACTATACTATATAATGTTATACTATAACATACAATACTACACTGTACTACAGTACACTATAACACATCATAGCAAAATATATCATACCACACCATACCATTCCATAGAATTTGTCTTTTCAGAGGGCTTCCATTGTAGTAATCAAATTGTCTTAAGTCACTCTGGATACTCTGCAGATCCGATAGCCCAATGCTTTTCTCTATATCTATGGCACTAACTTTGGTTTAGAATATTAAAAATAATACTTTAAATAATTCTGCCCTAATTAGCACTTTTCCTTAATTATTCATACCCTACTTTACTGTTGCTAAAATTAACACCAATCGGGGCTGGAACAACACAGTGCTAGGGCATGTGCTCTGCATGCAATGGACAGACGGACAGACCTGGGTTTGATCCCCAGCATCCCTTATGGTCCCTTGAGCCAGGAGCAATTTCTGAGCACAGAGCCAGGAGTAACCCTTGAGCATCACTGTGTGTGGCCCCCAAACAAAAGCAAATAAAACAAAAATATTATCACCAATCAATTCACATGCAATTTTCTGCAATTAAGCATGCTAAATTGAGTAGAATAAAAACATTATTTAGATATTTCCTCAAATCTCAAAACTTTTAAAAATAATGTGAAAATGTCATTTATTGTAAATATATAAAAATCAACTTAACTCAATCATTTTGTATATTGAAAAATTCACAAATATCAATGATTTTTCTTACCAACCAAAGATATAATGGTTCTCGTAGACTGTTCAAATGCTTTCAATATTCATATATAATTTATGCAAATCATATTGCTATATGATAATATAGCTAATATATGCTAATCTATAAAGTTACTTTTACTTGTACTTCTCTATGCCTCTAAAATTTCTTATTGTCATAGAATAGTATTCCAAAACTAAATCCACGAGTAGCCTTTTTTTTTCTGAAAACCTTCATAAATACCATATATACTCGAGTATAAGATGACCCAATTATATGCTGACACCCCCCCCCTAATTTTACTGAGAAAACAGTGACTCTAGTATAAGCTGAGGTGATATGAAAAGCTCACAAGGAAACTGAAGATTGCTGAATTACAATAATTGAAGAAACAGTAGGTTAACTGTTTTTTCAATATTTATTGCTAGAGAAAAACTGTAAACTAGCAACATTAACTTTAAAACTTTAAAGTTTAGAAAACCGTAGCTTAATAGGTAATCAAGCTAAATCATAAAGGTTAAAATCTTTCAAAACTGGATTCCACCTCCCTATCATCTGTATGTCCAAACAGATGTGATGGTATTTATAAACATTTGTTTACAAGACTTTATTGTCTTAAAAGGTTTATTCACTTTATTAAAGTTGCCATTGAATACTATGGGTTAAATAGTTCAAAGGCATACAGTTCATTTCAGCCGCCTACTTCAGTGTCATACAGTTCAGTTCAGCTGCCTAACTCAGCTCAGCTGTGACTTGAGGACTGAGCTGAAGCACAGCTGGGTGTGAGCTGTAACAATTCTAAATTACAAAGGAGAAGATTACAACTCAAGGCAGCTCTTTGCAAACTTACTTCAAATGCAAAATCAGGGATTAGGAAATAGAAAATATGTAGGAACATGGTCTTTGCTGAGCTGGGCTCTATTGTTTTAGAGTTCAAATAAAGACAGGAGCTAAATCCCCTAAGATGTGGTTCCCCTTTTCTAAGAATCAATAACCCAGGATCGGTAATTCTGGCTACGCCCTTGACTACCAGAAATTGGAGCCGCAAGGACATATTTGAAAAAGAGAAAAATTATTCTTTGCTTTTAGGTGCTAAATATTATCCAGAAAAGGGGTTCTCATATAATATAAAAGGGGTTCTCATATAATAATATTAAAATAATAATTGGTGCTGGAATTTCTGAGCCAAATTATTTGATAGAGGTCATAATTTTGCCTGAGATTCTACAAAGGAGATATAGCCAAATAATGACATAAATGTAATACCAAGCATAGGTTTATCTCTTCGGGAATTTCTCAACTATCCACACAGGGGAAAAGGCATCCACAGTGGGCCATTTGAGGAACCGCGTGGGGGTTATTTCAGTTCTCTCCACCAGGAAAATCTGGATCCCCAGCTCATCTGGTGGGATGAGCTCCTTTAAAAGTTCATGCATGCCATGGCAGGATAAGATTATTTTTATTTTAGGAAATGTAAATATATATTTTAATTTGGAATATGCTGCAAAAATATCTGTAGTCTTTTGCATTATTTTAGAATTCCATAAGTTAAGTTATACATAATATGTATATTATTATGTATATAATATATAATGTATTATGTCTATTATGGAAATTACTCTATATGACTTGGAAGTATTTGGAATCTAAATTTCATTAATACTCAAAAGGATTAAATATATTATCCAGTGGCAAAACCACAATGATAATATTTGATGTATGTGATATTAGTTAATGCAGCATTACTGTGAGAAGAGAATAATTTTTCTCAATAGAACCTTTATTTTTTTAATCTTTATTTAAACATCTTGATTACAAACATGACTGTAGTAGGGTTTTGATCAGAAAAAGAACACCCCCCTTCACCAGTGCAACATATCCACCACCAATCCACCATACATATTCCTCCACCCACACCCCCTGCCTGTATTCGACATAGGCATTCTACTTCTGTCAGTCTTTAACACTGTCATGGTAGTTGTCAGTGTTCTAACTGCACTCACCCTTCCTTGAGGTGAGCTTCATACCATAAGTTGGTCCTTCTGGCCCTCATCTCTGGGCGTTATTACAATAATGTCTTTTATTTTTCTTAAAACCTTTCTTAAAAACTTTCTTAAGTGAGACTATTCTGTTTGTCTCTCTCCCTCTGACTTATTTCACTCATCTTAATAGTTTCCATGTCCATCCATGTATAGGAAAATTTTATGACTTCATTTATCCTAACAGCTGCATAATATTCCATTGTGTATATGTACCACAGATTCTTTAGCTATTCATCGGTTGAAGGACACATTGGTTGTTTCCGCAGCCACATATCACAAAGACCAAGAACAATAAGTTCTGGCGGGATGTGGGGAGAAAGAAACTCTCATTCACTGCTGGTGGGAATGCTTCCTGGTCCAGCCCTTATAGAAAACAATATGGAGATTCCTCAAAAAACTGGAAATGTGCTCCCATATGATCTAGCTATACCACTCCTAGGGATATACCTAGGAATACAAAAACAAAATACAAAAATTCCTTCCTTATACCTATATTTTTCACAGCACTATTTACAATAGCCAGAGTCTGGAAACAAGCACTAGAACATTTAATATTAAAATAAAAATGAAAGTTTCCTGGAACATTAAAATTACAAAATCTTATGATTAGTGTTAAAGTGGTTCCATTCAAAGCAATTCTGAGCTGGTGCTATCCAATTCATATGATAATTACTCATATACACAAACTTTACAGTTATCCAAACACATCCTGCAAAATTTATCTTGCCATTGTGACTTATGATTGTGAATTCATTTATTCATTTATTTAATATTTTCTCAATTGGATATATGTAGATAAAATATGTTCTTATTTAATATAAAACATCTTCAAAGAACTGGTTATTTCAGTATGTGATAAAAATTTAAGTTTGTAAAAATTAAATTTTGGGCTAGAATGATAATACAGTAGGTTGTACACTTGCCTTGCATATGATAGTCATGGGTTCATTCTCCAGCATTCCATATGGTTCCCAATGCCAGCCAGTAGTGATACCTAAGTATAGAGATAAGAATAATCCCTGAGGACAGATAAGTGAACCAAAAATATGTTGTATTATGAATGTTTAGTAGTGCTACTGGGGAGAAACTACAGCAAGCACATCTCTTTTATTGTGTGGTATCAAAGCTTTTATTCACATGATCTAATTTATACAAGGAACTGTTCATTAAATTTTCTTACAAAAAAATCATAGGCCAAGTTCACATACCAAGTTACTATTTCAACAATACTCTCAATTATGCTCAGTTTCGTCTTGATTCTGGATTCAAGGATCACACTCAGCATTAGTTGGGAAACTTTGGAGGTAGCAAATTGCAAACTTCTTTGTCAACATAAAGTGAAGTGTCCTCTGCTGTACTATATCTCTGACCCTTCACTTATTTCTTATGATTATTAAAGCTAAACAGTTTAACATTGTTAGATACTTTAAAATCAATGAGTACTCTCTATAGTTTCCTTATATTGTATGTAGTTTGATATATATTACATTTTATTCATTATTTTAGGTGCATTGTTTTTTATTTAAGGATTGTGAGTCTATTTTTTCCTTTTATTTCCAAGTATCTTCTTTCCTCAGGCAAAACTTTAAAAAAAGTTGACTCTTATTTTATATGTCAGACTTCTTTTTTATAAAACTTTTATGTGCAGGTTCAAATGAGAAACATGAAAAAGCAAGCAAATAAATTTTGCCTTTGATTGTGACAGTATATACTTGAAAGTGTTATTTATACATGTTTTGGATCATATTTCTCAGTGTGTTTTGTTCAGTAATTATCACCTTCTGCAATACCTGAATCCCTGAATCATTAGTTTCAGAAATCCAAAATTTATTTACTGGGTCAGGAGAGAGAGAGAGAGAGAGAGAGAGAGAGAGAGAGAGAGAGAGAGAGAGAGAGAGAGAGAGAGAGAAGAGAGAGAGAGAGAGAGTCCAGTAGCTAAAGTATATCCCTTGAATGAATAGAACCCTAGTTCCATCACAATTTATACATTTGTCCCTCAAAGAATTCCAGGAGTGATGCTTGTGCCCAGAGTCATGAGTAATCTCTCAGCACCATCATAGGGCCAATGATGCCTGCACCTAAATCTACCTAAGTTACTTTAGTATTTTTTTGAGCATCAATCCTATACATAAAATATTTTATATTTAAAATATTATATGTGATAATAATACTACATCATAATAATACATATTAAATATCAATATGTAAGTGACTATACAGTTTAAAAATTTGTTATAGTTAGTAAGGGAAAATCAGTTTTTTTGACAACAAAAGAGAAAAAAATATATCCTTAATTTTTCCAAGGTAAGATCTAAATTTTCTTTGAAAGAAACTAATAAATAACATTCAATATTTAGTTTCTCATTTTGTGTCTGTCAAATGATAAGTTTTAAATTGTTCTGAATTGAATAAAATCATAAAATTTCCAAGAGGGGTCTCACATATGAATATAAACGAAGTATACACACACATATAATCCATTCACTGGATGTTTATATTGATCTCTAGCATACAAATATACCATTGTAGCAGGATATAAAATAATACTTGAAAAATTTCATTGGAGTTTGATTCTTTTTGTTGTTGTTGCTGGTTTTTTTTTGTTTTTTTTGTTTGTTTGTTTTTGGCCACACCTGGTGACACTCAGGGATTACTCCTGGCTCTGTGCTCAGAAATATCTCGTGGCTTGGAGAACCATATGAGAAGCTGGGGATCGAAACCCTGTCTGTCCTGGGTCAGCTACATGTATGGCAAATTCTCTACTGCTGTGCTATTGCTCCAGCCTTGTTTTGTTTTGAGAGGTAAGGAGCCACACCCAGTGATGCTCATGGGTTACTCCTAGCTATGCACTCAGAAATCGCTAATGGCTTGGGGGACCATATGGGAAATTGGGGCTTGAACTGAGATTGGTCCTGTATCAGCCACATGCAAGGCAAATGCCCTACCACTGATCTATTGCTCTGGCCCTATATTTAATTATATATGATCCATATATACATATACATATATATATACTATATACATATATATGTATATATATATATATATATATATATATATATATATATATGATCCAGATGGTACATTTCTTCCACAGGGAATGGGAATGCTGGGACAATCTCTTCTAATGATCATTGCTTCATCACTAAAGCCATAAAAATTAATAAAAATTCAATGATATGTAATTTCTGAAGAATATAACAAATACTGCATTGTTTGAAAAATTTAGACCCAGTTAAATGTCCTTGAGATGCAGACAAATGATGTACAGGTGGTGGGCCACTGTCAATACCCCCCCCACACACACACAGCTCCAAAATATTAGGGCAGGAGCCATGGAGGATTGAAGTGGCAGTGATATCGATTGGTGTACAGCCCATGCAGACTACAATTCACAGGATCAGAACGTTTTGTGAAGTATAAGGTAGAGACACAGCAATTATCCAAACTCAAGCATGGTTTTCTTCACATTCATTACCCTCTTCCACTTCACCAACATCAGGTGTGGTCAATTCAAAAGGGTAGTCAATACCCCAGCAACTGACAGCACTGAAATTATTCATTATTTAGTGATTCATTACAATTTGGGTACTATGATTTTTCAGAAGAGGAATTGTGTTCACATTCTCACATTTCCACACAGAAAATCCTTTATATGTCAGGGTGTGCATGAAGAGGTGTTGAAATCATAGTTACCAGAGTAGTCACTTCAGATAGTGATGTCTACATAGCAACAAAGCCTTGCACACTTAGCCTGGTACTGGAAAATACTACACAGTTCTTGGTGGATTTTGCATTTCTTTCCATAACAATATTCACCACCCTTGCATGTGATCCCACACTGCACATAAACATCCTCAGATCATTCATGGTAGGTCCCATTGCAGTACTCTGAAAGATCAGTGAGTTCATTTGCCTCTTTTCTACATAATGTGCCTATGGAAAGTACTTGCATTTCCTGTAACAAAGTAGTAAAGCACAAACAGGCCCCTGTGCCATTGTGCAGTTTCCTCACAACATGGATAATTTACACATGAAATAATGGTGCAATGGTCACAATATTCTCCTTTTTGACGCTCACCATTCCCACGGCATTTCTCTCCTAAGATTAATTCTGTGTCTGGTGATCTGAACAGACAATTTGTACTGGCCTCATAATACTGACATAACTATACTGAAAATAGGTGCAGTACTGACCTTTGAGTGGTTGCCCCCATACACAATTATTTTTATCTTCTTTAATACCTATTCTGAAACTCATTGCTCTATAATTAAAAATTTCTAGTTAGACTTGAATGGTTTCATATTTGAATAAGGTCATAGTTACAAATAAGTTTTCATGTTAAATTGGGATGAACACTATGATATATTTTCATTCACAATATCCTATCAACTAAAATTGCTTAAAAATGTGTCATATCTATATTCAAATTTCTTAATTTCTTAAAGCAGAATGCTTTCACATATAGACTTAAGACATGTCATCCCTTGATCTGTGCAAAACCCAAGAGCGCTAACTACAAACCAAGAGCACTAACTACAGAAGACTGACTTTGACAACCCTGACTGGACAGAACTTATCCTGGGACCATTAAGAAAGACCTAGGATTTAGCCTAAGATTTGTACAAAAAAAATCAAGATCTCTGATTCCAGAGGTCCGACTTTGACAGCTGAGACTGAACAGAACTTCTGAAACCATAATGAAGACTCTATCCTAGGCTTCAGCTGAGGATCTGAAAAAAAAAAACAAAACAAACAAAAAAAAAAAACATGACCACTTACCACAGAAGACTATAATTACAACAACAATGATGGAACATAACTTCTAAAAACCTTAAAGACTCTGTCCTAGACTTTGTCCTATGACATACACAAATACCAAGATCTCTAGTGACAGAGGCCTGATTTTATAATCCACTACTGAGTGGAAAGTTTCCTGGAACCACGAAAAGACCTGTGGTAATGAGCATTTAAGAGCCTGTAGTTATTCCCATGGCAGTGTGCTTCAAGGGTGGAGAAACCCTGAATCTCTTTGGCCAAGGGAATTCCCTTTCTTACTTCCCCTATACTTACTGTGCCTATGCAAAAAAAAAAAAAAAAAAAAAAAAAAAGAAGGGAGGGAGCACAAAATCTTGCCACACCAGAACTCCTCCTTTTGCTTTTTTTGTTTTTGTTTTCATTTTTATTTATTTTTCTTTCTCTCTTTTTCCTTCTTTTTGTTCTTTCTTTTCTTCATTTTTCACTCTTGAGATTATTATTTGGTAATTTTTTTGTTGCTGAATGCTTTTTTTTTGTAATTACTTTTTTTCTGTTGTTTGTTGGTTTTTTATGCTATGTGTTTCTTTTATTTCCTTTTTATTTTGTCTTCTCAGAGCAGAACCATATGACTTGAATCATCTTTTTCTGCCTCATGAATTGAGAGGGAAAATAAAAATGAATGGGACCAGGACCTAACAGCCATATGAACATTGAGTAGAAATAAAAAATGATCAGACTTAAACACCAAACCCAAAGTCAACAACAACAGAATCTATAACCCACCTAGAACAAGCAATACAGAGGGATATAGTTACAATAGCACTCTGGGGGCAAAGGAGGGATATATAGGATACATGCGGGGAAAAGTGGTGGAGGAAGGATAATCCTGGTAGTGGGAATGGCCCTGATCAATTGTCACTCTGTACCTCAAATATTACTGTGAAAGGTGTTTTCACTTTTTGGTCATAATAAAAATTATTATAAAAAAGATTCTATATTGAAAAGGAACTTGGTCATTCTATATTTCAAAAAATCGCATAAAATTGGTTTGTGTTAGTTTGTGTTAAACCAAATAAGGAAAAACTGTAATAATTAATAATTATTATTGTTGTATTAGATCTAAATTCATGATACAATACTAATATAAGATAATCATTATGGACCCCCCAGCCCACATATCTACTATGCTTTGAAGTGGATAACTGGTCACTCTTTGTAGTCTTAAATTCACATTGAGATTCATCATCTATTAATCAATAAAATATCCTGGCTTGGATTTCTTTCTTGTGACTGGCCAGTTTAGATACCAGATGTTAAAATTAAAAATTTTTTAAAATATGGTTGAATTAGTCTCTAGCTCAACTTTATAAGTAGAGTTGTCTTACTGTAAAATTCCCTGAAATTCCCAAAACAGTTATTGAGCATAACCTGGGTCATGAGTCACTTTCTACACTAACCATCACACAACAATGTTTCTGGATAAAAACATGGTACTGATGGAGAGCACCCTGGTCTGTGTTGATGAGCACCGAAATGTTCTTGGCCAACAAATGCTTGATGACCTTTGTGGTGAACTTGTCTCTGACTATCAAGTTTCATGCTGTAAGATATTCAATCTGAAGTTTTTAGCCACTACTAGAGTCTGTTTGCTTCAAGGGTATCATTATTTTTTTTTTTTTTTGCTGTTTGAAAGTTTTTTTTTTTTTAATATAATTTTTATTTTGATCATAGTGGCTTACATATTGTTGACAATAATATTTTAGGTACATATTTACATAAAATCAGGGGGGATTCCCATCCCCAAATTGTCCTCCCTACTCCCCCGTTTCTGTCTTACCTCCCATTTCCTCTTCCCTCACCCCCAGGGCGGCTAGAATATGTGGTCCCCTCTGTCTCTAACCAACTACTTAGTAGTCTTGCATCAGTTTGGTCTTGATGCCTCCCTTATTTCCCCCTCTAAGTAGGGGCAGGGGTAGCTAGTTCAAGTTGCGTGGTTTTGCCTGAAAAAGAGAAAATAAATAAACCGGGGTAAGAGTTTAATACCCCGAAAATGGGCAGAATCCTTCTAGAGGTTCTCATCATCGATTTGGGAAATGAAGGAGAAAAAGAAGTTGAAACACTCCACCAGTACCAAAAGAAGTGTCAAATATCCAGTGAGGACTCCAGCTATAACGATAAGCACCACAAAAAACAGATAAAAAATAAACCAAAACAAGCTAAAAACAAACACAAACAAACAAAAAATACGCCGTGGTCTTGAAATAAGAAACATGGCGTAGCACATAACGAAAGAAAAGAAAGGAAGAGAAAGAAAAGAAAGGAAAAAAAAAAAAAAAGAATAATTGGGGCCAACAATTTCAATAATCACATCCAAACTGAGGAATCGACCAAAATAGCTAGGTAAATAAAAATAATAATAACAATAATAAATGAAGGTAAGATATATATATATATATATATATATATATATATATATATACATACATAACCAAGGTTTTGTGTTTTTTGTATTTTTTTTTTCCCTCCTGCCCTGGCACAGTAAATATTGGGGTCATTCGAAAAGGAATTCACTTGCCCTATAAGATATGGGGTTTCTCCGTCCTTGGAGTATACTGTCATGGAATCAGCTCTAGTCTTTGCTCAGGATCATTACTCTCCAGGTTGTGGTTTTTTTTTTTTTTTTTTTTTTGGTGTGTGGAAAGCTTCTGCTCTGTCCAGTGTGATACCGTCAGAGCTCTGTGTTTAGCAGTCCCAGTATCTGTACATATCCTGAGGTGGGACTTATGGTGAAGTCAGTCTTTGTGAATCTGGAGGTTCTGTTACCTCAGTGCCATTTTAATCCATCTTCTGTGGTTGGTGATCTTGGTCTTTGCGCTGAACCTAGGAAGGCATCTAGGATAGCGTCTTTCTTTGTTCTTCCAGAAGCCCCTTTCCGTTACAATTGTCTCTGCCGGACCTTTGGGACTGGGGATCATGCTTATTGTGCAGGTCTTAGTTCAAACCCTAGACTAGGGCTTTTTTATTGGTCCCAAGATGTATACAGTCTGGTCGTGGTTCTAGTATCCAGTCATCTGTAAATCACGATCTTGGCTTTTGGACCTACCAAAGGGTGCCACGTCTTCTGGTTTTGTCTTGTCGTTAGCTGGTGAGGTAGGCTAAACTGCTCTAAGGTCAAGTTGTTCACATTTTCCTCATTGTCGAGATATCATGTTAGAGCTGGCCCTTGTTGTTGACCCTGCAGTAATAAGGCTGTCCCAGATGGAGATTGTTTCTTACAGCTGTTGTGAGGAGCTGTGCCGTTTCTATGTCTGGGATCCAGGGTTCAAGGCTGGTTGAATGGTATCTAATCACCTGAGGTCTAAGTTGATTCCACATGACATATTCTCAAGGTAGGAGATAACCCTGTATTGTAAACAACTATGAGTTCCTATCTCTAGTAGATAAGAGCTCTTTTTTTTTTTTTTTTTTTTTACTATGTAAGATTTCCCCTTTATTTAGTGTGCCTTTGCAGGGGGAAGTGGTGCTCCATTATATGTCGGAGTATTTGGGGTGGACAGAGTGAGTAACAGAGATAGAAACAGTGCCCCCCACCACTGTGGGTATCATTATTTTTAAGGTGTCTTGGCTTGGACAGAGTACAACTCAAGACTATCCATTATGGAAAACAAACACGTATTACCAGATCAGCAGGAGCTGCATTGGACACCCTTCTGGTTGCTCACCTATAACCAATATGTAACCCTCATGAAGATCTATTAGTATGATCAGAGGTGGAGAGACTGAAAACATCACTGTTGTGTCTTCTGCTCCTCAGCTCACTTTAAGCAGAGCTGTCCTTGAAGTGCGCATGTTCTTAGAGTATCACATCATAAGTGCAAATGTATTACAAGGAATAAATACATAAAGAGATACAAAAACTGGGACATGAATTAGTAAAACTTCAAAGGTGCAGTTAGTAAAATACTTGAATTTGTATTTAAGTCAAATATTAAGCAATAATCTGCATTGCATATACTTTGAAATAATGGTGAGCCAGAGTGACGTGTACTGAGAATAAAAATGTTCCTATCCAAAATTTACCCCTTAACAAATATGAAGAAGGTTGTCTAAATTGGAGTGTGCTCTTTAATGGACTTAAACAAACCAATAAATCACACTTAACATTGGCATTCCATACTCATGGACTGGAAGTATCAATGTTGTCAAAATGACCATTTTAAAGCTTCAATGCAATCCCTCCTATCCAAATTCAGATAATTATCTTCAAGGACTTAGAAAAATCAATTATAAAATGTGTGTGAAAATATAAAAGAACTAGGTTAATCAAACCCATATTGATAAACAAGAAACTTTTAACTTCATTTCTTAACTTGAAGCTCTACTACAAAGCCATAGTGATCAAAATACTTTTGTATTAAAACAAAGAATGTCTTTCAGACCAAATGTCAGAATAGAATATTTAGAATATTGAGGAACAAACCTCCAAGTATATGGTCAACTAATGTTTGACAAAGGAGCCAATAAGCTAAAATGAAATGAGACATTCTCTTCAAAAAATAGGCTTAGGACAAATGGATAACCATCTGTAAGAAATTAAAGATGGATCCATATTACACACCTTACATAAAAGTCAATTCAAAGTGGATCAAAGATATTAAAATTACCCCTGAATCTGGACTGTCAATTGAGGAAAACATAGACAAAACACTTCAACATCTAAACCTCAGAGCAGTCTTCATGGGGATGCCAATGACAAGGGCTTTTGAATAAAATCTGAATAAGTGGGACTACATTAAACTAAAAAGCTTCTGTATGGCAAAAGTAAAATGGGCTAAACTAATAAACAACCTCAGTGGTAGAAAATATTTGCACTCAATATTTGAAAATCTACTATTTACAAAGTACTCACAAACGTTCACCCCACAAAGAATATTAACTCCATCAAAATGGGGAGAGAAAATGAAATGACACCTCTCTGAGGAAGACCAACAGATGGAAAACAGGCACATAAAAATTCTCACCATCACTTATCATTAAGTAAATCCAAATCAAGACAACAATGACACATTATTTTTAAAAATGAGGATGGCACATATCAAAAAATGGAGAACAATTTGTGTTGCTGGGATGTGGTAAGAAAATGAACTCTCATACTCTGCTGGTGAGAATGCTCCAAATCCTATATAAAAGTAGTATAGAATGTTCTCAGTAAACTATGAATCAATCTGCCATATTACCCAACAAACCCACTTTTGGGAATCTATCACCAGGACAGAAAAAAAAAAAACGGTTCTGATAGGATGAATGCACACTGCTATACATATCAGCACTCAGTACAGTCTGTTAAGAGTTGGAATTACCTATAAGTCCAATAACAGATGAGTAGATTTGATACATATATAAAAAGGAATACTACACAAATGTAAGGAATGATGCAATCATGCAATTTACTGTAACATGTATGGAATGGAAAGATATTATGTTAAATGAAGAAAACCAGAGGAAGGAGGATAAATACAGAATCACATCACTTGAATGTGCTATTTGGAATAACTGAATGAAGAAGAAATGCAATGGTTTAAATGAGAGTTGTGAAGAACACTCTAGGCTCCAGAGTATAGCAAGGAGAAGGAAAGAAAGACATTGAGTGGATGAGGAGAAAGACAAATGTAAAAAGGATGGGGGACAGGGACCAAAAGATCATTGGTGGTGTTAAGAAATATCCAAACTAGTGTCAACAATGAAATCATAAGACACAAACTTTAACGATCAAAGTTAAAAATTGGCCTGTTATGCTGCCAGACTGGAGGGCAGAGAGAAGTGGCATGGGAACATGGGGGGAGTGAGGTTGACAGTGGGTTTGATCTTGAAAATATGTCTAAAACCCAATTATGAAGAACTTTGTAAAGCAAATAGTTGAAATAAAACAAAGAATGGTGTGTTTACCATTGTAAATAATATAAAAATGAAGTTGCTCAGTTAAGGATATATATCTGAAGGCTTGGCTTGATTCATTATTTTTGTGTTCATTTCTTATTTAGTTAGGTCTTTGGAAAACAGAGGTGCCATGCTTTACATGTTGTCCTGTTTTATTACTTTTGTCAGTACTGAAGAGACAGTGCATAGTGCACAGGTTACTATTGAGATATCGCTATACAAGACTAGAACACTACCTACTATACTATCTAGCCCCTCTTTTTTTAAACTTAGGGTGACTTGGGGGGCACAAAATCTGTACTCAAATATTACTCATATTTCTGCTAGATATATAATTATCTCTCATGCTGGGACTCAGGGACCTTATACAACCCTAGGGATTTAACCAAAGGTGTCCTCATGCAATGCAAGTATCCAACCAATTGTATTGCTAAATACTCAGCTATTTTATGTTTCTTAAAATAAATTACTTAATATTTCTTTTCTCTTTTCATGAGAAATATTTCTGTCTTTTGTCCCTTTTAGTTAGAAAATGCAACAATTTTCTTTGTGCTCACACTTGCAGTTGAGCTTCTCTTTTCCGCTTAGTTCTATGTCAACTTTGTTATAAAACCAACAAAAAACATTTTCCCTTCTTAGAATTTATTGTACATCCAGAATAAAGACTAGTATGTTTTAATGTCTAAGTTATGTATGTTGGTGAAACTACTTCCTAAGCATAAAATAAATGTATCATATCCACATTTTTCTTATTATTGAACAAATACCCCCACATTGCAAAACTTTAAAGAATGTGAACATTGTTTTCTAAACATATTATCAAGTCACCAACTATTTCATTCTCATTTTCTATTAGAATAAGATATGCTAATGAATATGTTTTCAATAACTGTGACAAACATGAATTTCATCCTCAAAACACATTTTTCAAAATTATGTAGTTATCTATGACTGTCTAATAATCACTTCAACTGACTAACTGAATAATATTGCTTAGGATATTACCTAAAATTTTATTCTTTTTATTTGGAAGTTCATACCAACTGATACTTTAGGCTTTGCTCCTGCCTCTCCTCTCAGGAATTAACTCTTGGCAGTGTTCATGAAATCATATGTATGCTTGAGATCAAAACCAATTTGACTACATGCATAGCAAGAAAACTACTTACTGTATTATCTCTTCAACACCAACTAGTTTATTCTTGAGCGATTTCTGAGCATAGAGCCAGAAGTAACCCCTGCTGCTGCCGGATGTGACCCAAAAACCAAAACCAAAATCAAACCAAACAAAAGCATACTATTTAAGTACCATAAAAGTTTGCAATGTTTTTTGGAAGTTTTAGGTTTTTATGTTTTGTTTTGTTTTGTTTTGGGGGCTGCACACCTGGCTGCACTCAGAAGTTACTCCTGGATCTGTGCTCAGAAATCACTCCTGGAGGCTCAGGGAACCATATAGGATGTCAGTTATCGAATTTGGGTTGGTCCCAGGTCTGCCACATGCAAGGCAAATGCCCTACCTGCTGTGCTCACTCCAGCCCCAAGAGTTCACAATGTTTGAAATCTCACCATTTTACCTTATAGTCTGTTATTTCTAATAGTTTAATATTATTGACAAATCAACATAGTAAAGTAGGTTAAAGCTTTGTACCTAGGTTAGCAGCTTCTTCATTAAAACACCATTTCTACCTTCCAAATAGAATTCAAATTATATTCATAATTTGTAAAAAAGTGTAAGAATACTACTTGAGATATGATAGTCCAGTTCCTAATCATAAGGATCATGACATTTTAAATGTTTTCTTTAACATTTTTCAGAGGGCTGTTTACATTAAATATTAAATGTGTGTTTAAAACGCTCTGTATAGCTAAAATACACATTAGCATTTTTACATATGCTAATTAATATATTTTATATTGGTCATTTAAATTATAAAACCAAGATTTCTTCACTTACCATATTTTTCTTAAAAGCTTAAATAAGGAATGAACTTTTTATAGTCCAGAGAATGGCATAGCACATAGTTTATGATGATGATTATGATAATGAATGACTAGTTTTTATTTGCTTTACTTGTTTAGGTTTATTTTGGTTTGGGGGCCACACCAGGAACTCTCAGGTGTTACTTTTGGCTATGCACTCAGAAATGGCTCCTGGCTTGAGGCACCATATGGGACTCGGGGGATGAACCGAGGTCCATCCTAGATCAGCCACGTGGAAGACAAATGCACTCCCACTGCGCTATCGCTCCAGTCTCAAGTTTCTTATGTCATATTTTGTATATTTTCAGTGCTAATGGGGTTTCTGTCACTAAGGAAATAGTTTCAAAATGTTAATAGTTCAAATAAGAAACTCAAATTTAAAGAAAAAAGTTCCATTATAACTGAAACAAAAGTGATTGGGATGCACCCTGTATCCCTCTGAATATAAATTCATTATTGTGGAGTACAAATAATTGATGCAACATAAAAAGAGATGTATCAATAATAATGGTAATATAATACTATTGAGGAAGATCTTGATAACACAAAATAAACAAAATATAATTCTTAGCTTTCAGGTTTCGAGTAAAAATTGATATAGAGACACAGAATGCTGGATAAGATACAAAGCTAGATAGATAAATAGAATATCCACCATCACTTTACTTCTTATTATAATAACTACATATACATCATTTTCTGAGACATTAGACATCATCAGAACTATGCTCTAATATATACAATAAAAGTCCGTGCAAGCAGACATTATTTGTTATCTTTTCTAAGAATTTAATTTTCCAATTATGGTTAATTTTATTAAATTAATCAACCTCTATTTTAACTGCTTTCTCATTAAACTCCTTGACATTATAAGTGACAGACTGCTAAATGAGTATTATCCATTATATAACATTCAGTTATCTCAAATAAGTTAAATTGAGTTAAAATTGAAATGTATTTTATAAATTTCAATATTTCAAAAGTTGAACTTGAATATGTCATTTACATGCATTTGAGAGTGGTATCATAAGTACATATTTAATAAATAATTCATAAATATTAGTGCACTTCTCATTGTATAAAATTTTTAAGTAATTGCAAGCCAAATATTTAGAAGCATCCATTTTACTTTCTATGTAAAACTATTTATAGATATTACTGCTAATCTTACCATTATATCATGAGATTGTGGATAATTGAAATATGACTTAGATTTTTTTTAGTCATTAAACATGATTTCATTCTAGATCTAGATGCTTAGCAAATAAACGTGCCCTGTTCTATACACCATGGAAACAGGCTTAATTGTCTCCTCAGTGGAACATTGTCTTCATGTAATTTCCTTTGAACTACTCTTTAATGAGAATACTTTTATTTTTATTCTTTATCTTCATAGTATATAATCACTTAGGTACATTTAAGTAACAAACTAAATAATGAAATCCTTTTTATTCCAGAACATTCACTGAATATACACTAAAAGTACACAATCTAAAGAAAAATAGTTTGTTCTATTGAAGACATGTAATAAAACTCAAACATTTTCATGATAGGTGTTTTATTAATAAGTCCTATATAAGATAATAATATATATAAACTATATATTTATATATACAAACCCTAGTGTTTATTTAAAAATAAAAGTCTTTGAAATCTCTATTAATTTTATATATTTCAGTCTGATACTTTTAGTGTCTTTTGCTACATACCAAGTTGGTTCATTTTCTCTCACTGCACATTTATATTATCTAACATTTGTCCCAAATTTACTTTAGGAAACAAATGTGACGGACAGTGCACATCTTTGTATTTGTTTTATAGAACTATTGCATTAATTCACCATTAAGTTCAGGCCTTACAAGAAATCAACTAAGTGAAAATCTGGAAACAAATATTCCTATATTGGGGCTAGAGGGGTGGTGCAAGTGGTAAGGCTATTTGCCTTGCACACAGCTAACCTAGGAAGGACCAGACTGAGGTTCTATCCCCGGGTGTCCCATATGGTCCCTTAAGCCAGGAGTGATTTCTGAGACGACACAGCCAGGAGTAAGCCCTGATCGTCACCCAGTGTGGCCAAGAACACCCCACCCCCAATTATTATATTATGTTAAGAAACCTCTTTCTTTTTAATTCATAATTAGATAATTAGATAATTCTGATTCATAATTAAGATATTTTAGATTATTCTTAATATGCTTCTAAATTACTCCCTATGACAGACTTCTGTTTTCATTTAATTCTTTTGTTCTGCTGAGTATGTCTTTTATTTAATAAAAACTTATTTACAGATGTATCCAGTATTAAAAACCCAATATTATCACACAGATCCTACCACCAGTGTCAAATTCTAGACATCAATTTTGCCAAGTTTCCTCCACTATGCAAACGCACACTGTCCTGCCATTTTTATAGGCACCTTTTTATGTTCACTTTTTATAGTTTAGCTCTCATGATTTCAGAGTTGTTGATTCCATGATCTGTGTATTCTGCTCTGTCACTCTTTAACGCCAGAGAAAAACTTCACTCCTTAACACCACAGAAAAACTTGAATGTCCTTGACCTCTGATCTCCAGGCTTGTCTCTCCTCAATTTCCTCTCTCTTCTCTCTGTGTTCACTCTATTTTTTTCTGTGTCTCCTTATATTATAGTGCTAAAAGTAATCTAGGCACCCCATCTTTAATATATTGCATTCCCTCATACAGCTGTCCTATATATCAGATATCAGATATCAGTGATATCATTCTTCTGGCTTACCTCATTTAACATTTCTTGGAGTTCTGTGTTGCAGGAGAATTAGAAAATTTTCACCATTGTTTTCTGTTGTTTAGTATTATATTTACCGTATCTACGTGATCCATTCACCTATTGTTGAGCATCTGGTTGAATGCAAAGTTCATAATTGTACTGAATTCTGCAATGATTCATGTTGTAAACAAAAACATATATTTCCTTCAAACTCTCAGTTGTGATGATTGAGTGTAGAGCCACGTGTAAGCCCTTAGCATTTCTGGGATTGATTTCAAATAATATTTTACATTAAGGAAGTCTAGTCGTTGGCATGAAGTTAGACTACAACAGTTAGGCCTGTGGCCATTTCCTTAGCTTGGAAATGATCCCCACTACCTCTACATACTTTACTAAGAACCTGAGATGTTTCTTTGTGAGTAAACTCAAGAATAAGTCCTGAATGTAATGAAAACAGCATACTATTGGAATAAAGATAGACCCTCAATTCAGAGAATAGATTTGAGTATTCTGAGAGGATCCACATATATAATTAATTAATTTTTGATAAAGGGACAGAAATAACTAATGGAGCAAAGAAAACCTCTTCAACAGGTGGTTTGGGTAATATTGTCAACTGCATACAAAAACTAGTGAATTCAGACCTGTCTTTAACATCTTTCAGAAAGGTCAAATAAAAATGATTAAATACCTTGATATCAGATCTGAAACTGTAAGGTAAATAGAAGAAAATGCAGGAAAATCACTCCATGGCATTAAAACTAATGTATCTTCAAGGATGGAACACACTGGCCAAAAAATTAGAAGCAAAGATTTAAAAAAAATAGGATTACCTTAAAGAGAGAAGCTTCTTCCCTTCAAAGGAAATAGTAACAAGAGTATAAAAACATGCACTAAATAGGAAAATTTCACCCAATACTAATTATATAGGACAGGGGTCTCAAACTCGGGCCCACGGGCCGTTTGCAGCCCTCCATACAACATTTTGTGGCCCGCGGCTGGCCTTCAAATATCGCAGTATTCGCGATTGTTCGCTTACCGAATAATCAGAATAAAAATCACATTAGTAAGAAAAAAATCGTATTAAACATTCGCATACCCTGAGCAGTTCCGTTCAGGGTATGCAAATGTTTAATGCGATTTTTTTTCTTACTAATGCGATTTTTTATTGCAAATATTCGGTAAGCGAAATCCCTTATGAGGCCCTGCCTCACCCTGACTTTGCCTCCTGCGGCCCTCCGGTAACCTGAGTTTGAGACCCCTGATATAGGAGGTTAATAGCTAAGATATACAAGGCACTGATTAAACTTTACAAGAAAAGCATCTAACCCCATTATAAAAGAATAAACAGATATTTTCTCAAGGAAGAATTACAGATGGCCAAAGGCACATAAAAATGCACCACATCATTTACCATCATGGAGATGCAAATCAAAACAACAATTAGATACAATCTCACATCACAGAAATGGTACACGTCATAAAAAAACAAGAACAACCAGTGCTGGCATAGATGCAGGGAAAAAGGCCTCTCATTCATTGCTGGTACAAGTGCAAACTGGTCCAGCATTCTTGGAAAACAATGAAACATAGTATCGTAAATATATTCATACATAATTGGATCTCTTCCTGGCCCTACCAGGAATAATAGTTGGAATAATGGTTGGAAGTGATCACTCTAGCAAAGAACTGGGTGCTGAAATGAAATAAAGTGAGAGGCATGATGCTGTTCAGTAACAATATTGCAAACCACGTGTTTAAAAGAGAGGACAAAGAAAGGAAGAGAAAAAGAGAGCGAGAAGAAAAATGTCTGCCCTAGAAACAGTAAGGGGGAGAGAACAGAAGAAA
Organism: Suncus etruscus; assembly: GCF_024139225.1. Classification (NCBI taxonomy): domain Eukaryota; kingdom Metazoa; phylum Chordata; class Mammalia; order Eulipotyphla; family Soricidae; genus Suncus; species Suncus etruscus. The sequence goes on from NC_064851.1 coordinate 112,581,886, forward strand.
AGCTAGGAGCATTGGTGGCAAAAAATGTGCCCATTGCACATTTATATTGTATGAATGAAACTCAATCATGAATAAAATTTATCTGTAAAACAAATAACCTATATAATGAATAACCTTGTAGCCACTGTGTTTATACAAATATTTGCTATTCAAAGAAAAGCCTTTACTTTTGTCTCCTTACTTTAAGGTTTTCTCCCCCCCCCACACACACACACACTCTTTTTTTCATTTTTGGGCCACACACTGTGGCACTCAGGGGTTACTCCTTGCTCTGCCCTCAGAAATCGTTCCATGCAGGCACTTGAGACTTTATGGGATGCAGGGATCTAACCCGGGTTCGTCCAAGGTCGCAGCATGCAAGGCAAATGCCCTACCTACTGTGCTATTATTGTGGACCCCTTTTTATTCTATTTTCTTTTAGTGGTTCACTTATTGATATTTTTATAATATATTTATTTAAGCACCATAATTACAATCATGATTACAAGAATGAGTTTCAGTGATAAACAGAACACCCCTTCAGCAGTACAACATTCCCAAATCTAATGACCCACTTCCACCTACCCCGCTCCGCCTGTATTCAAGATAGGCGTTATACTTCTCTCACTCATTAACATTGTCATGCTAAGTCCAATGTAGTTATTTCTTAACTGCACTCACCATACTTTGTGGTGAGCTTCACATTGTGAGTCAGTCCTTCTAGCCTTCATCTCTATTGTTTCTGGGCATTATTAAAATAATGTCTTCAATTTTTCTAAAAATCATAGATTAGTGAGACTATTTTGTGTCTTTCACTCTCACTCTGACTTGTTTCACTCAGCATAATGGACTCCATGTACATCCATGTATAGGAGATTCATGACATCATGTCTCCTGACGGTTGCATAATATTTCATCATGACTATGTGCCACAGTTTCTTTAGCCATTCACTGGTTGAAGGGGATATTAGAATTTTCTAGAGTCTTCTTATTGTAAATAGCACCGCAATGAATATAGGTGTCAGTAAGGGATTTTTGAATTGAATTTTTGTGTTCCTAGGGTATATACCTAGGAGTTGTATAGCTGGATCATATGGGCGCTCAATTTCCAGTTTTTTGAGGAATCTGCTTATTGTTTTCTATTATGACTAGACAAAACAGCATTCCCACCAACAGTGCATGAGAGTTCACTTCTCTCCACATCTCCACCATCAATTATTGTTCTTTGTGAAGTGTATCTCATAGTTATGATTTGCATCTCCCAGATCATTGGTGATGTGGAACATTTTTCATGTGTCTTTTGGCCATTTTTATTTCTTCGTTGGGAAAGTGTCTGTTCATTTCTTCTCCCCATTTTTGATGGGGTAAGATGTTTTTTTCTTGTTAATTTTTCTCAGTACCTTGTATGTTTTGGATATTAGCCCCTTATCTGATGGATATTGGTGAATATTTTCTCCCACTCAGTAGGTGGCTAAAGTATCTTAGACACTATTTCCTTTGAGTGCAGAAGCTTCTCAGCTTAAAATATACCACCTGTTTATCTCTGCTTTCACTTGTTTTGAGAGTCTGTTTCCTCCTTGAAGATGCCTTTAGTCTCAATGTCATGGAGTGTTTTACCTACTTGTTGTTCTATATACCTTATAGTTTCAGGCCTGATACCAGGATCTTTAATCCATTTGGATTTTACCTTTGTGCATGATTTTAGCTGAGGGTCTGTGTTCGCTTTTTTGCAAGTGGCAACACCACTTGTTGAAGAGGCTTTCCTTGCTCCACTTTACATTTCTTGCTCTTTTATCAATGATTAGTTGATTGTATGTCTGGGAAACATTCTCTGAATACTCAAGTTTATCCCGCTGATCTGAGGATCTATCTTTATTCCAATATCATGCTGTTTTAATAACCATTGCTTTGTAGTACAATTTAAATTTTGGGAATGTAATGCCTCCCATATTTCTTTTCCCAAGGATTACTTTATCTATTTGTGGGTATTTATTGTTCCAAATGAATTTCGGTTGTGTTTTTCCACTTCTTTGAAGAATGTCATGGGTGTCTCTAAAGGGATTGCATTAAATCCATAAAATACTTTGTGGAGTATTGCCATTTTGATTATGTTAATCCTGCCAATCCCTGAGCAGGATATGTGACACCATTATTCTATAATGTATATAATGTATAAATGTTATATAATTTATTACATAATGTTAGTAAATCAGGTTATGCATATTGTGTAGAGACCTGGTTTTCTATTGGTAAAATTTATGTAATATATACATAGATTTATTATGAATATATGAAATTACATAAAGTTTAATACAATATACTTCAAATAAAAATTAAAATAAGGAAGAAAATTGATATGAAAAAATTTCAGACTTAACCTTTGAGGATTGACCACCTGATATGTGACAAATGACATAGCCATGAAACTCTTATGAACTGACTTGTAAGTCATAGTACTATAATTAAAGTGAAGAGAGATCAAAATAAAATCATTATGACTTAGACAATGTAGGGGATATTACTGTGAACAAGTTTTTTAGGAAGAGAAAATGAGAAATGCCTCATATGATATATTATATACATCTATAATGTCAATGAGATATATTTAACTATATATGCCATGCAAAACTGTAAATAATGAATATGCCTACTTATAAATGTTAGACCTATTAGAATATTTTAAGTACATCAAATATATGAAAGCCTGTGTGAGTCAATGGACTGCAATTTTAGGTAAAAGAATTTATACAAAACATTGATCTTTTAAGTTATTTGTATTTTTGAAAACAAAATTACATTGATTATGAATTGATACTTATGCTTAGCTTAGTTAAATGATTTCTACCTTAAAAGAAAAATAATTTTGAGTGCTCTAAATAAGTGTAGAGGGCCATATAGTTAATATTTGTCCTAAAATATTTTTTTTTTATTTTGAGAGCTTTGTGTGAGTTTAATTAACAAGTCTGAAAACTCTCTTTAGCATGGTTTCCTCAGATTCTGCATATTTGGTAGAAGATGTAGTTAAAAGAGGCTTAGATGTAGTTAAAAGAGGATATAGCTAAAGAGGATACAGATGTAGCTAAAAGATATAAAAGATATAGTTTAAAAAGAAGACATTTAAATGCCCTGTCACCTATTGATAGTTCAATCAGACTGAAACCTGACAAAAATATACTAGCTCTGAAAACATAAATGGAAGAAAGTGGAGTATTAGATAGATATATGCAGGACACTTCATCACCAGAAACCTGGATACACATTTTTCAAGAACGCACATGGGTCATACTTCAGGATAGACCAGATGCTGGCTCATAAAACATACCTACATAAACTCAAGAGGATAGAAATTGTGCGGACTACATTCACTGATCACAAGATACTGAAATGGACTTAAATTACAAAGGGACACAGAAGAAAAACTTTAAATTAAAAGCTTATTACTGAACAATCAGTGGGTCAGAGATAAAAATCAAAGTGGAAATCAAAACATTCCTGAAAACAAATGACAATGAAGACACAAATTATCAGAATTTTAGGACACAGCAAAAGTGATACTGAGAGGAAAATTTATAGCTTTGCATGCACACATCAGGAAGGAAGAAGGGGGCATACCTGAATAGCTTAATGTCATAACTTATAAAATTAAAATATGATGAACAAAAGGAAACAAAAATAAGTAGGCAAAAGGAAATAACAAAGCTTAGAGCAGAAATTAATGAAGTGGAAATCCAAAAAACAATCTGAAAGATCAACGAAAGCAAAAGTTGGTTCTTTGATAAAATAATCAAGATTGATTAAAAAAAGTCACAAAGTCACAAAGAAATGGAAAGTGAGGAAGTTGAAGAGGAGATAACTATAGATATTGCAGAGAATCAAAGGGTAATCAGAGACTACTTTGAGAAACTCTTACCACAAAATATGATAACCTGAAAGAAGTGGATTAATTCTTGGATGCTTGTAGCCTTCACTGTTAAATCAGGGTAACGTTGCATATCTAAACATCCCCATCACTATTGAGGAAATAAAAATGGTCATCAAAAGTCTTCCCAGAAACAAAAGCCCAGGACCAGCCCTGTGGCTGAGGATCCTTGCATCCAATATCTACCTACAGTAAATTTACAAGTATGATATTGAGAATATTTCATGTATAAAATCTATTATAATTAAATTCTACATTTTATATATAATAATTACATCAGTATTATTAATGTCACTGTGCAGGTTGTAAATTTCATCTCTTTCCTAATAGAAATCAGGTTTTACCTCATATATGAAAAATAAAGAAAAAAACTTACTTTTTTAAACCGAATATAATTATACCTTCAAAGGTAACTAATAATGATAACTAACAATTCAATGTTAGTTTCTCATTTGTATCTGTCAAATTAAAGTAAAAGTTTAGGAGTGATCAGAATTGAATAATGAACTGAATTGAATAATGAAAAGGTGGAATACACCCCACCCAGAAGCCTGGATGAACACACACAGAAACACAAATAGACTCATACCAAAGAAGAATGCATTTTCGTTGACAATAAAATTTTTATTGCAATGCTTCAACTCAGGAAAGCTGGACAAATTTAAAATAGATTTTAAATTTAAAATAGCTAAAGTAGAATTTAAAATTGTTCAAAACAGAACTAAAATGATTAATAAAAAAAGAAAAGTCAAACTTCAAAACAAAGCATTTCTAGAGGATTATCATCTTTCAAATAAAAATATAGTTAATATATATGAGAACAAATATTAATCAATCCAGTAGATTGTTTATAAGTGATCTCTGGAACATGACTATGAGAAAAATTTATAAAGAAAAATAGGTTTTGGTGGGGGTTTCTTTGTTTGTTTTTAGTTTTGGGGCCACACTGGTGATGCTCAGGGGTTATTCCTGGCTATGAGCTCAGAAATTGCTCCTGGCTTGAGGGACCATATGGGATGCCAAGGATCGAACTGAGGTTCGTCCTAGGTCAGCTGCTTGCAAGGCAAATGCCCTACCACTGCGCTATAGCTCTGGCCCTAAGAAAAATAGTTTTTGAGTTTCTTTACTTTTAATCAAGATTTTTATATTTGTTCTAAGATCCAGTTGAAAGATTATTCCATAGAGGTTGTTCAAAAAATTTTATCTTAGAACAAAGCTTTTATTAATATACCAAAGAATATCAGTATAAATACTATAAATGCAAGAGCAGAAGAAAATAACAAATGTGTGAATTTTGACATCTTCAGACTCAGTTGACTTTCCTTCTTGAGACTCTTTTTTTTTTCAATAATTTTTTTTTATATAAACACCTTGATTACATGCATGATTGTGTTTGGGTTTCAGTCATAAAAGGAACACCACCCATCACCAGTGCAACATTCCCATCACCCATGTCCCAAATCTCCCTCCTCCCCACCCGACCCCTGCCTGTACTCTAAACAGGCTCTGCATTTCCCTCATACATTCTCAATATTAGGACAGTTCAAAATGTAGTTAAAAATGTAGTCTCCCTTCTTGAGACTCTTAAGATGACTTCTAGGTGGTAGGCCACAGTCAACATTCCCCTCCCCCACAACTGCCCCATAACAATAGGGTGGGGGCCAAGGAGAATTGCAGTGGCAGTGATGTTGATTGTTGCAGATCCCATGCATTCTCTATTTAGCAGGAGAGCAATGAATTGTGAAGTATGACATAGGGACATAGCATCGATCAACACAAAATTGATTTTCTCCACATTCGGTACCCTCTTCCACTTCATCTGGTGTATGTGACCCAAAATGATAGTCAATATCCCAGCAACTTATGCCGTTGATATTTATTGAAATCAGGGTGCTGTGGTTTTGCAAACAAGGAATTGTGTTTACATTCTCATAATGAATCCTTCCGCACAGAAATCCTTTATAAGGCAGGGTATATATGAAGAAGTGTTGAAATCATGTTTACCCAAGTGTTCTCCTCGGTTATTCACATCTATGTAAAAACTAAGACTTGCACTCTTGGCCTGATCATCAAAAATTCTTCTACACTATTCTTGGGGGTGTTTTGCATCTCTTACCATAACAGTATCCACCATCCTTGCATGGGATCCCACCTTGCACATAAACACTCTCAGGGCACTCATGGTAGCTCCCATTGCACCATTCTGGAGTATCACATTTATTTTCCTCTTTTCTTCACAATGTACTTGCTGGCAAAAATTTGCGTTTCCTGTACCAGACCTCAAAAGCACAAACAGGCCCCCATGCCAGTTTGCAATTTACCTCACAACATAGATCATTTGCAAAAGAACTAATTGTCCTACAGGTACAATCTTCTTCAAGCTCACCATTCCCAAAGTGTTTCAGTCTCAAAATAGTGACTGTAATTGTAGTTACTGAAAATGTGCGCAATATCAGTCTTTTTTGTTCATAAAATTTTTTATTGTTCACATACACAGTAATTTTCATCATCCTTAATACCGATGTGATTAGCCAATGCTCTTGAAATTACAAATGCATTTCTAGTTTCACTCTCACTGTTTTGTACTCCAATAAAGCCACAACTCCAAGTATGCCAACATACTGTATCAAGATAAGCACTGTAGTATTTGTTATATCCTGATATCCTACCTAATATATGTGCTAAATGATATGTAATGTTTTTGTTCAACTTAATTGCTTTCCATGAATTGAACTGGCCTACATAATTATTCACATCTTTGATTTGAATATAATCTTTGTCAGTCCAGATTTCAAGTCCCTTTAAAATGACCAATAAATCAGATTGCATATAATTTATATGTACTAAACTGTAAGTGGAAAAATTTTATTATTTACCATTGTGGTATTAGATCCATATTCATGCTACACTATATGTTAGTAACCACTATTGCTATTCCAAGATATCACTTATGTATGCACCAGCCCACATATTTGCTCTGCTTTGAATCGAATAACTGGTTGCTCTTGGTAATCTTGAATTTGCATTGAGATTCTTCATCTGTTAATTCACATCTCCTAGTACAGAAGTCTTCCTTCTCACGGTCTAGCTTATAAACTAGATATTAAAATGTGGTTAAATTAGGGGCTGGAGAGATAGCATGAAGGTAAGGCTTTTGCCTTTCATGCAGAAAAGGACGGTGATTCAAATCCTGGCATCCCATATGGTCCCTCGTGCCTGCCAGGGGCAATTTTCTGAGCATAGAGCCAGGAGTAATCCCTGAGTGCTGTTGGGTGTGACCCCCCCCTAAAAATGTGGTTGAATTAACCTTTGGCTCAGCTTTATAAAGTGTCTTTCTGTAAAATTCCTTTAGGTCCTCCAAAACAGGTATTGAGGGAAACCTGGGACACAAGTCAGAACCATAGCAGTAGCAGTGATTCTGGATGAAAGGATAGTCCTGACGGAGATCACCCTGGTATGTAATTCCACCCTGGGTCAGCCACATGCAAGGCTGCTCTGCCGCTCTCCCATTGCTCCACCGCTCCAGCTTCATGGATGTTGTTGTTTTTTTTTATAAGAATGCATTTAATCACATTTACAATGATAAGTATATTTTTCTTTACAGGCTATGTTTGAAGAACTTTCAAATCAAAGATTTAATGGCATCCATGGACTTTTTAACTAAAGCTATATTCCTAGACTTTTTAGTGCTTAACTTACCAACATCCTTAAAACATTATTTTCACTTAAACTCTTGCATTTTAGAAATTTAGTCTTTCCATAATCATTGATAATGATTTCATTCAAGATCCAGCTGTAATGAAACATGCACAGTTCTACACACCATTGCATCTTGACTAAGTATCTCAAGGTGATACTCTCACCATGAAACTTCCTTTGAATTTTTCTTTATAATATAAATAATTTTTATATTACTAACCTCTATCACATATAATTAATTACTGTTACTTAAGTATTTTGTTTATATTGCTGTATGCACAATTTCTTCTGTACAGATAAAATGTATGCATATTTTTACAATAGGACACTTGAAGAACACAAGATAAAATAGTTTATTCTAATGAAGACATCTTAATAAAATCTCAATCTTTTCATAAGTGTTATTGTAAGAGAAGTAATTAAATATTATATGGAAATATGTAGACTTTTAAATAGCTTAGTGACACTTTGTCAATTGAAAGTTTACTAGGGTAAAGCATGTAAACAATCATAATATAAAAGTCATCAGTATTTACTATTAAAAGCTAGAAGTGGGTCATAATCTCTATCAAATTGATATCATACAGTTTGATAACATTCAGTGTCCTTTGCTAAATTACAAATTTGCTCATTTTCTCTCAATGAGCATTCATACTTTCTAACTTTTATCATAAATGGGTTATAAGGAAAAATTGACTATGATATTGTTCATCTTTGTATTAATTTTGTAGCAATGTTGTATCTACTTAACAAAAAAATGGTTAATTTCAGAAAAAAAATGTCTGAAAATTGAGGAAGCTAGTATTCCTATATTACACCCAGGTAACCTAATTCCTTCGAAGAATTCATGATTAAGATCTCATTTTTGTTTTATCCCCAATATCCTGCTAGATTCTTCTCTAAGACAGCAACCTACCATCTTCATTTGATAATTTTCATTCCCCAGTATGCTTTTCTATGTGAATAAAGCACTGAATGTTAGCATTACTCATAATTGAGTTTTAGGCATACAATTTTTCAGCACAAATGTCATTATAGTGCCAATTTTTAACAACCAACTTGCCAAATTTCTTATCCTATCATAACACACACTCGGGTCATATTTATAAACAACTTTTTGAGTTCAGGTATTTATTTTTCATCTCTCTTGAGTTCAGGGCTGTTGATTCTATAATCTGGATATTCAGTTCTATCACTTCTTAACTCCTCACATATACCTGAATTCTCTTGAGTCACATCCCCTTTCCTCCATTGCTTCTCATCTCTACCTCCTCCTAGACATTAATTTCTGTATTGTTCTATCTTCTCCTTATACACTGCTGCCAAGTATGACCTAGAAATCCCCTATTTAATCCCTGGCATTGCCTCATATAGTTAGTCTAAATATCATTTATCAGTGACATTGTCCTGTATCTACATTATTTCTGGTTTACTTCATTTAACATTTATTACAGTTTATGTTGCAGGAAAATTAAAGAATACTTCATTCCTTTCTAGTTTGAATATTTTGAGTATAGTTTGACTACTATACTCATTATGTAGTCTACCATTGGACAGAAAGGTGATTTCAAACCTTAGCAATTGTACTTAGTTTTGTAATGAATAATGGTGATGGTCCATCCACTTGAATGAATAGTTTATTCTGATGGGAAAAGATACCCCAAAAGGGTTATATAGCAGTTCAATTCTGAGTTTCCTGTAAACCTCTATACTATTTTTCCTAAGGGTTGCCACAGAAAACATTCCCACTAGTAGTAGAGAAGAGTTCCTTTTCACCAAATCCTCTTCAACACAGATTGTGTACTTTTTATTTTTTATGTGTACTTTTAACATGTGTAAGATATCATATTCTTGGTTTACAATTCACTAAAACAGATAAATATTTGTGTACCTGTTTGTTTTCCTCAGAAAAATATATTTATTATTTTTATTTTTGAAATAATTTTCAGATTTTCTTTTAGAGAGAATATTAAATAGCTAGATACCAACTATTTCTCTAATGTAATGAATGCATATATCTTCTCCCATGCTGTTGTATTTCAGTTATAACATGTATTTCATTTGCCATACAATTTTCAGTCTCCATTAGCAGAGTTTATGTGCATATTTTGTACGGTTGCTATCTATCTACATTTTTTGTTCATTAAGATGCTTATTAAGATTCTTATATTTGTAAATTTGTCTTAGACTTAAATTATTTAAATCTTAAGGAATATTATTTAATTAATAGAAGAGAACATATATTTGGCTTCAGAAGTGAGTTATTTTTATAGTCTAAATCAGGGGTCTTCAAACTTTTTAAAGTGGGGGCCGAATTACGGTCCCTTAGAGAGCTAGAGGGCTGGACTCTATGAGCTACTAATTTCTACTCACACTGCACATATCTTATATAAATAAAATAAAAACCATTTATAAATAAACAGATCACGCACCAGTATTTCAATGGGAACTGTGGGCCTGCTTTTGGCTAATGAGATGGTCAATGTCCGGTTCCATATTTGTCACTGCCAGCTGTAACAAGTGATGCAAGTGGGCATCAGTTAATCTTGATCTGGTTGGAGATTTCAGATGTTTTATTCTTGAAAAAGTCTATTCACAGGCAAAAGTGCTACCAAAAATGGTTACCATTTTGAGTGCATGGTTCCTGATATTTGGATATGTCTCAGGAGGAGAGATGCATAGAAATTCAAAAGGTTACTTGAAATAAAAGCGTCTTTCAGAGAGTCACAATTCTGCAGGTCAGCCAGTTCCATTTGGTACATTGTAAGGACATTTTCAATCTCAACAGAAAATGGGTTATGAAAAAGCTGTATGTCCTGTTCATGGAGATGAAGCTCTTTGAATCTAAATTGAAACTCCTTTTGCAACAATTCTAGTGAAGCCAGACATGTTTCCTTTGGGAATGCAACCAATGGTTTGTCCGCTGACAGGTTTTGGAGTTGTTGGGAGATGACTGAAGTTTTCCTCCTGTACTTGTTTGATGAGAAGGCCTAATTTTACTTCAAATGCTTTCACATGTGATGCCATATCACAGATGAGCTTCCCCTTGCCTTGAAGTTTCAGATTAAAACTGTTGAGTAGCTCTGTTTTATATCTGTCAGAAAGGCAAGGTGCCATTTCCATTCTGCATCATTGAGCTCTGGTAAGCTCTGGTACTTCTTGGTTTTTTGAAAGTAGAAAAGCTGTAATCTGCGGAAGTAAGTCATAGAAACGTTTCAAAACTCTCCCTCTACTCAGCCAACGGACTTCTGTGTGGTACAGAACATCTTCATGGGCAACATTTACCTCAGATAAAAATTCCTGAAATTGTCTATGGTTTATGCATGAGTTCTAATGTAATTAACACAAGATACCACAATTTTCATAACAAAGTCCCACTTCCGTGATTTACAACACAGCGCTTGTTGGTGGATGAGGCAGTGTATGGCAATTGGATGAGGATGGTTATGTTTGTCCATCTCTTGTGTAATGTGAGCAATTACTCCTCTCTTAGAAACCACCATGCTAGGAGCACCATCAGTTGTTACACTGACTAGTTTAACCCAGTCCAGCTCCAAACCATTCACAGTTTGGCAAAACTTTTCAAATATATCCACTCCTGTGGTTGTACCTTTGATACTTTGCAGTGCAGCAAGCTCTTCTGTGACTTCAAAATACTCATTTGTCTCACGCATATAAATGAGAAGTTGGACAGAATCATGGACATTATTGCTTTCATCGAGTGCCAAGGAAAAATAGCAAAGTTTCTTTGCAGAGTTTTGTAAATGGTGCAGCAAATTTTCTCCCATTTCTTCAATCCTTAGTGTCATTGTAACTCCTGAAAGGCTCACTGTACTAAATAAATCGGCCTTCTCTGGACACATCTCTTTGGCAACAGAAATAAGGCATTCTTTAACAAATTCTCCCTACACAAATGGTTTGTCATTGTGCCCTATTAGCTTGGCTACTTGAAAACTTGCCCGCAGTGAGGAAGTATTTAACTGCTTCTGCTTCACAAAAGTATTTTGCTGAGTCATCAGTGTATATTTCAGTTGTAATATTTTGTCTTTTCTCACTTCTCCAACCAAACAATCATATTTATCTTTATGTTGAGTTTGATAGTGGCATCGCAAATTGTATTCTTTGAACACAGCAACTATATTCTGGCATATCAGACACACAGCTTTTTCTTTGTACCACATAAAAAAGTAATCATTGTCCACTGATCTTTGAATATCCTACACTCGCCATCAATTTTTCTTTTTCTTGACATCATTATTTCCTAGGGATTCCAAACTGATATTACTGAAATACAAATATGTGTGTATATATACACACAGTGTATGAATCCCGATTAGTCCCTGATGTGAACACTTTGCAGGCTTTTCTAAGCAGACCAGCTCAGTCCCTGATAGTTCAGTTTTATCTCCCTATATAATGCCAAAATTGATATGTTCAGAATCAGCATGTGAACACTGAAAAGAAATTGCAAAATGCATATAAAATTTTCAATGTAACCCCTTTAAAATGCTTCAGCATCAAACCCCTAATTTTCAACATAGGCAATTCAGCACAGAACCCCTAACCTCCCAACCACAGCCCACCCCCTAACTTTGATTTCAGCACTGAATTCCTCACCACCCCCAAAGGGGAATTTTTATATGAGTCACCCACAGCCCAATTGGCAGAACCCCCCATCTGGCAAAAATTTATTTCTATGGCACTTTTGACTGACCTTTGGCAGTGGAGGGAGTGGAGGAAAACCTCACTGACAGGCAGGCACAGTACATAGACACCACGTTGCCTGGGGGTGGAGCAGGCGCCTTTTTACATCATATAGTCACTCACATGTGGTACTCCTCGCCATGTGGCGTCTGGCGCCCTGCAGTGACATCATCAGCAATTTGCGCGCCAAGCACCAGGTGCAAGGGCGCATCAGTGTCTCTCTCAACACTGCCCTCACGCCCACCCTCCCAGCACACAACATGCCTTGGGCAGAGGCGGTTGACGTCATCCCTGAGAAACCGTGACACTGAGTGTATATGCTGGCAGGTATCTTGGCAACCAAACAGTGCTCACTGCTGGCGGGCTGTATGTGGCCCACAGGCTGTAGTTTGAAGACCCCTGGTCTAAATAGTCCTAGCTTTGCAAGTTACTCATTTGTCTGTTTCATCCTTTTTGACATTTGTAAAATGGATATCCTTTAATGACTGTAGTTTAGACTCTCACTACGATTAGCTTTTAAAACACATGTTTCTCTACATTTGTGATTAAAAGTTTCACAAATTTTTCTACTCAAAATTTATACTTGGGGGTTTATCTGTTGATTAGAATTGGTACTTTAAGAACTATTCTTCATTCTTCCATAGGTATTGTGCATCACTATCTTCATATAATTTATTTAGATTAAATGCTATTTTGTCTAAAGATGAATAAGGCTGTCTCAGTCTTCTTTTTAGTTTTTCATAAGGTTGCATAATTTATTTTCTACTTTTTTTGTACTCCCATGGATAGCATGGTAGCTATTCTGTGACTTTTACTGTATTTTCTGTAACCCATCCTACCATTCTTTCACTTTTTTTATATTAATAATTTTTATTTTGATCGAAGTGGATTACAAATAATTCACAGTAGTATTTCACATATGCTGGACACGGCTTCTGTCCTACAGCCATCAGTGAGATAAAGTGAATCCACTTTAGGGAGAGTGGGTTGCATGAATGGCAAAATATGAAATATGAAATAAATAAAACCACACAGAGAATGTGGGGTCAACACGTTTCTGGCATGAGTGCAACAAGTTTAATTTTTTGAGCAAGGGAATTTATAGGGGTAAAATTAGCCACGGGTGAACAATAGTTTTAATCACAAAACCTAGTTTAACAATAACAATACCTAAACTATGGGTGTGACTAAAAATTCTGAGTTAAAAGAGAGGTCACAACTCAAGGTAACTCCTTGCAAGCTTACTTTAAATGCAAAATCAGGATTAGGAGCAAGTAGAAAATATCTAGAAACTTGATCTTTCTAGGCTGGATTCTACAGTTTTAGAGATTAAGTGAAGGGAGGAACCAAATCCCCAAGAATGAGCTTCCCTATTTCTAAAGGAGGGTCAGTAGTCCAGATCTGAGTCATTGGTGATGGGAATGTTGCACTGGTGATGGGTTGTGTTCTTTACATGACTGAAACCCAAACACAATCATATATGTAATCAAGGTGTTGAAATAAAATAAAAAATAAAGGAAAATATATATATATATATATATATATATATATTCTTGCACAGAAATGAATACTATGCAGCTGTAGAATGGTGAAATCATGCCCTTCACTGAAATGTGGATGAAACTGGATGGACTGAGGTCATGTTAAGTAGATAAGTCAGAGTGAGAAGAACAAATACTAGATAACCTTGCTTATTTGTGGAATATAAAGATAGAAAACAAAAGAATAGGTCATAACAAAAAAAAAAGAGAAGAAAGGAAAGATAAAAAATAAAAATTAAGAATAATGAAAAAATAAAAAAGAACAAACAGGAAAAAATCCAATGACAAAAATAGAACGAAAACCCAAAAGCACCACTGCAATACAGACAACAAACAAGCAATAATTAGGAGCCCAAAGGAAAATAAAAATAAAAAATATGCTTCCTTTTTTCCCTCTTTTGTAAAGGCACAGTAAATTTGGGGAGATTAGAAATGAAATTCCCTTGGTCTAAGAGATACAGGATTTCTCTGTCCTTGAAGCACACCACCATGGGAATAAGTACAGGCTCAGTACATGCTCTTTTACTCTCCCCTAGGTTTTTTTGTGGTGTCTGGAATCTTTCTGCTCAGTCGTGGATGATAAAATCAGGACTCGGTGCAGGTTGTCTTAACTCACCATCTAACGATAAGATGAAATCAGAAGACTTCATCCTTTGATCTGTGCAAATGTGAAGATCGCTATCTACAGAAGACTGTGACAACCATGACTGGGCAGAATTTATCCTGGAACCTATATAAAAGACCCTAGTTTAGGCTTTGGTATAGCATCTGTACAACAACCAAGATCTCTAATTCCAAAGGTCTGACTGAGACAACTGCAACTGAGCAGGTCTTCTGGAAACATAATGAAAGACTCTATTCTAGGCTTCATCCTAGAATCAGTGCAAAAAAAAAAAAAACACCAAGAAATTAAGACCACCAACTACAGAAGGTTGATTAAAATAACAGTGATGGAGCAGAACTTCTAGAATTGTAAATAAAGACTCCCATCCTAGGCTCCATCCTTTGACCTTTGCAGATGCCAAGATCTCTAGATACAGAAGTCTGATTTTATTCTTCATGACAGAGCAGAAAGTTTCCATACACCACAAAAGGACCTAGGGGAGAGTAAATAAACATGTATGGAGTCTGTAGTTATTCCCATGACAGTATACTTCAAATGCAAAGAAACCCTTTATCTCTTAGGCTAAAAGAATTCCCTTTCTGATATCCCCAACATTTACTGTGCCTATGCAGAAATGAAGAAGCAGCACAAAATACTTTTTTTGGTTTTGTTATTATTGTTGTTGTGTTTCATTTTTGTGCTTTGTTTTGTTTTTATTTCATGACCGTGGATATTGTGTGGTAGTTGTCTTTATTGCTGTGGTGCTTTTTGGATTTTTTTGTTTGATTTTTTTTTATTGTTGTGTTTCTATTTCCTTTTACCTTCTCTCAAATTGATACTTATAGCCTCTAGAAGGACTCCACCCAATTTTGCCCCATTTTATGTTTTTCTTTTCTTCAAACAGAACCACATAACTTGAACCATCTTGTTCTGCCTCACAAATTGAAGGGTAAATAATGGTGGGTACCAGACAAAAGTGTTGTATAATCACTAAGTAGTAATAAAAAATGATCGGACTTAAACACCAAATCCAAAGCCAAAGACAACAATTGATACCAAATCTACAACAAGCTAGACACAGAGGGAACCACTTATACTAGCAGCCCGGGGGTGGGGGGGTAGGGTAAGGGGACGAGATATGGAATGCGTGCTAGGAACGGGATGGAGGGAGGACAACACTGGTGGTGAAAATTCCCCTGGTCAATGTCAATATGCACCTAAAATATTACTATGAAAGATATGTAATCCACTTTCGTCAAAATAAAAATTATTATTATAAAAAATCAGGCTTCTGTAACTAGAGATCTTGGTATTTTCACAGGTCATAGGATGGAGCCTAGGATAGAGTCTTGTTTATGGTTTTAGAAGTTCTGCTCCATCACTGTTGTTTTAATCAGTCTTCTGTAATTGGTGGTCTTGGTGTTTACAAAATCTTAGGATGAAGCCTAGAATATAGTCTTTAATTATGCTTCCAGAAGTTCTGCTCAGTTGCACTTGTGTCAGTCAGATCTCTGAAATTAAAGATCTGGGGTTGTTGTACAAATTGGAGGCCAAAGAATAGGCTAGGGTCTTTCTTATTGGTTTCAGGATAATTTCTGCTCAATTATGGTTGTCACAGTCAGTCTTCTGTAGTCAGCGATCCTGGTTTTTGCACAGATCAAAGGATGACGTGATCCTAGAATTTTTATAGACACTGACATCATGCATATTTTACCTCAAAAATCAGATAGCAAAGGAGATACATTTTGCATAACACAAGTAATATAACAAGTAAAATAGATTAAGGTTACCCTAGTCAAGTAATGTACAGCAGACCTGGATGTTGGAGAGTGGACATAGATGACTTACCTATCAGTATCAGTTTTTGTGCCTCCCTGGTGCCTCTTTTCTTTTGGGAAGGTTGGTAGGTTCTATTTCCCCACGTCAGCCTGAACTCCAGCAATGTATATGAGCATTAAGGCTTAGTTAAAGCATATTCTAGGGCCTAGAATATGTTTAGGGCCAGGCATCTTGGTCAGTGTCTGTGAATGTGAGGTTGGCATGTCGACCTGTCCTTACAGTTCTGTTTTGAACCAGAGAGATCCCGATCTCCCCAAGATTATTAGCAGAATATCACCTCTCCAGACTCAGAGTCTGTAAACAGCTCAATTAGAGATACCCGGCCCCCAATCCTAGAATCAAGTGAACAGGCAAGGTGCTGACAGTCTTGGGAACTTTCCAATGGTTCCACATTTAGAATGGTTAAGAATTCAGCAACAGGGGGGCCGGGCGGTGGCGCTAAAGGTAAGGTGCCTGCCTTGCCTGCACTAGCCTTGGATGGACCGCGGTTCGATCCCCCGGTGTCCCATATGGTCCCCCAAGCCAGGAGCAACTTCTGAGCACATAGCCAGGAGTAACCCCTGAGCGTTACCGGGTGTGGCCCAAAAACCAAAAAAAAAAAAAAAAAAAGAATTCAGCAACAGGGTTGACACTAAATAGGATGCCTTTGTTCACTGGGAAGAAAAAATTCCATTCAGTGTTTATTAAGTGTTGGAGATGGGGAAACCTAGAAGTTTGATGGAGTATAAAGAGAGAAGGTTGCAGAAACTCCTAATGTATCCTGAAGGTGGGGGGAGGATGCCAGTGAAAATATTACATATGAAAACAAGTCCTTATCTAATAAAGATGGGAACACAAATTTTGTAATGCAGTGAGGGCCTTATACCCTGAACATGATCATAATAACTTGACTCAGCCCTCATCGGAACAGGCATTGCCTGTTCCATGCCTGAACCATGGATACCATCTACAGAAACATCCACAATTGTCTATAACATCACCAGGAAGCAAGCCTCTACCAAGTAACATCAACTGCTGTCCTGGCATGGACTTACTCCAAAGAGGGTTTTCTTAGCAACCAGATGACTTAGTAACAATAATAACCTGCTTGCAGGGCAGGGCTCTCCACATTGTCTGCTAAAGTTGAGATGAAACTAGGGGACTATCAACATCATTCTGACTTCTATGAATAAGATGCACAGAAACTAGAATTTTAACCACAGAAACCTGACACCAACAAGAGTGAATCTGTGAAAAAATTTTACCAGGACTACGGAGAATGAATTGGGTTGGACAGCCCAGTATCCTGGAAACCTGAGTCAGTCTTATGCCAGAAAATTTCAGGGGTAAGTTATCCTTGTACTTAGGCCAAGGCATTTCACTTCCATTTCCCCATATTCTGCTGGGCCTATATAAACAAAAATTGCCACCCACACAGTTTTTACTGTATTTTTTAAAACTATCATCATTTAAATAAAGTAAATGCTTACTAAACTTTCTGCTAGTGCTTTAATGAGTTCATTGGTGATTCAATAATTTTCAAAAATGAACTTGCCACTGAATATTTTCTTTACTTTCCATCTCTTTAGTTTTTCTTTCGATTTTCTATTTTTTTAATCATTTTTCTTTTAGTTTTCCTGAAACAATTGTATTATGATCAGATATGTCAACTATTGATACATTTTCAACAATAAATAAAAAATATTAAAAATTTAAAAAATAAAAAACTAACAATAAAAAATAAAAAAGAATATCAAAATAATAGATTATCAAAACTGAAGAGCAGAATACTGAAATACAGAAAATATCAATCTTTTAGATGTTACTGTATAGATTTAATTAAATATTATATGGATATTTACAGATTTTTCAGTAGCTTAGTGGCACTTACAATTGTAAATAGACAAGGTATCATATAGAACATTCACTAGGGTAAAACTTGTAAATAGCATAGTAGGTAACCAATAGGATTTACTGAAAATATTAAAGCAGTTCATAATAACTATCAATTAGATATCATACAGTTTGATAACTTTCAGTCTCCTTTCCTAGATTACAAATATGTTATTTTCTCTCACTGAGCATTCACTTTCATTTTTTATTTTAAGTTTTTATTAAATATTAAATAATTGTAAATTGTAAATAGGTGACTTGATCTATGAAAGTTATTTTTACTTTCAAAGGAACTTTAAATTTTAATATATATCCTTATTTTTTATTTTTTCCTGATATCAGGTATTTTTCTGAAATTTTCTAAAATTTGTTTTTCACTGTAAATACATAATTATGAAGTTATTCATGATTGAGTTTCAGTCAATATCTAGCCCACATCCCTTAACCAGTGCATAGTTCCCACCACAAATGACCCCAGCTACCCTCCTGTCCTTCCAGTCAAGTTTTCTCCCCTACCTGTCTCTGTGGTGGACTTCCCCCCCCTCTTTTTCTCTTTGATACATTGTCACTGTGGTTTGAAATACTGTGACTGAAGGGGTATCAGGCATATCACTTTATCTCCCTTCAGCACCCAGTTCTATTCTAGAGTGATCATTTCCAAATCTCATTGTCATAAGGTCCCATATCTTTTCTAATTACACTCTTGGACTATCTGTGGCAAGCTTAATACAATGGACTGGTTCTCTTGGCCCTCATATCTATAGACTCAATACCACACTAACTTTTTTACACATTTATTCTATGTCTATTCCTCTTTCTGCCTCATGTAGATTTTTAAAAATAATAATATATTAATTTAGCACCATGATTACAAACATGTATGTAGTTGGGTTTCAGTCATAAAAAAGAACATCTGGGACCGGAGTGATAAAACAGTGGTAAGGACAGTGTTAGAATTCTGATTTTCCATATAATTCCCCAATACAGCAGTGATTTTTGAGTGCATAGTCAGTAGTAAACCCTGAGCATCACTGGGTGTGACCCCCAAACAAACAAAGAAACAAAAACCGTAAAAAAATCCCTTTACCAGTACAACATTCCCACTACCAATGCATCCCATCTCCCTTCTACCCATTCCCCTGCCTGTATTCAAGATAGGCATTGTATTTCTCTCACTCATTACCCTTGACATGGTAATTGTTAGTGTAAATATTTATCTAACTGCCCTCAACAGTCTTTGTGGTAAGCTTCATATTGTGGGCCAATCCTTTTAGCCCTCATCTCTATTTTCTCTGGGTAATATTACACTACTGTCTTTTATTTTTCTTAAATCCAATATATATGAGTAGGACTATTCTTTGTCTACCTCTCCCACTGACTTAGTTCACACAGCATAATAATTTCTATGTCTTTCCATGTATAGAAAACTTTTATCCATAGGAAACTTTTCATTTTTCCTGATGGCTGCATAGTATTCCATAGTATATATGTACAACAGTTTCTTTAGCCATTCCTCTGTTGTTGAGCATCTGGGTTGTTTTCTGATACTGGTTATTGTAAATAATCCTGCAGTGAATATATGAATGTGAGGCATTTTGGATAGTGATATTGTGTTCCTAGGCCCTAGGATATCTCCCTAGTAGTGGTATAGCTTGATCATATGGGAACTCAGAGTTCAGTTTTTTGAGGAATCTTCATACTGTTTTTTTATAAATGCTGGACTAGATGGCAGTGAAAGAGTGCTGCTTTCTCTCCACATCCCAGCCAGCACTGATTGCTTTTGTACTTTATGATGTGTGCCAGTCTCTGTGGCATGAGATGATACCTAATTGTTGTTTTGATTTGCATAGCCCTGATGGTTAGTGAAATGGTACATTTTTTTTAATTTGTCTTTTTGTCATTTGTATTTCTTCTTTGAGGAAGTGTTTGCTTATTTCTTCTAATAATTGATGGGGTTACAAGTTCCTTTTTAATTTTCAATTCTTTCAGTATGTTGAATATATTGATATTAGCCCCTGATTTGATTAGGTGAATGGTTTCACCTATTCTGTGGGTGGTCATTGTACTCTAGTCACTATTTCCATTGAGAAGCAGAAATTCTCAGTTTAATGTAGTCCCATTAGTTTATCTCTGTTTTGCTTTTTTGGAAAATGTTTTTTCTTCCTTGAAAGTGCCTTTAGTATCAATGTCATGGAGTGTTTACCTAAGTGTTCTATAAACCTGATGGTTCTGGGTGTAATATCAATATCTTTAATCCATTTGTGCACAGTATTAGATGTAAGTCTCAGTTCTTTTTTTTTTATTTTGGTCAGCGACTGGCTGACCAGTTTTCCCAACAACATATGTTGAAGAGGTTTTTGTTGCTTTATTTTGCATTTTTTGACAATGTATAAAGATTAATTGATTTTATGTCTGGGAACATAGTCTGAATGCACAATTATATTCCATTAATCTGAGTCTGTCTTTATTCCTATATGTTTATGTTATAATGAATATTGCTTTGTAGTATAATTTAAAGTTGGTTAAAGTAATGCCTCACATATTATTTTTCCTATGGGTTTCTTTATCTATTCATGTATGTTTATTGTTCGCAGTGAATTAAGATCTGTTTGTTCCACTTCTTTGAATAATATCATGGGTTTTCTTAAAGTAATTGCATTAAATCTGTAAAATGCTTTGGGGAGTATTGCCATTTTAATGATGTTAATTTTCCCAATCTATGAACAGGATATATGTCTCCTTTTCCTGTGTCTATTTTATTTCTTGAAGCAGTGTTTTGTAGGTTTTTTTGTATAGGTCCTTCTCCTCCTTAGTTAATTTGACTCCAAGATATTTGAGTTTTTGTGGCACTTACATGAATTGTATTGATTTTTCAATGTCTATTTATTTTCTATCATTATTTGTGTATAAGAAGACCATTGATATATGAATGTCAATTTGGTAGCTTGCTATTATGCTCTATGAATCAATAGTTTTTATAAAGTTTTGATGAAGTCTTACGAGTTTTCTAAATATAATATTATGTCATCTGCAAAAGGTCAAAGCTTGACTTCTTTCTTTCCTATCTGGATACACTTGATATCTTTTTCTTGCCCTATTTCTATGGCAAGTACTACCAGTACTGTGTTGCTAGTGAATATATTTGAGACTGGCTTCTGTTTTGTGAAGAAGAATTTTGATTATAATTTACTCAAGAGTGATATATCTGGTTAGATATGCTACATAATCCTTCTTCAACTGTGTAAGAATATAAGAGTTGAAGAATTTAGGATTTCTTCCTGGCAATCTTGTATCTTAGCATAAAGTTTCTCAAAGTAGTCTCATTACTTTTTGAATATCTGTCATATCGTCAATGATATTCCCATTTTCATTACTAATCTGATTTAATAAGTTTTTCTCTCTTCCTTTTTCATGAGTTTTACTATTGGTGTATCGATGATTTTGATCTGCTCAAAATTTTTTTTCTTTAGTTGTTCTTTTAAATAGTACTTTGGACTTCAATTTATTCATTTCTGCTCAAAGCTGTGCTATTTCCTTCTACCTGACTATTTTTTGGCTCATTTTGTGGTCACTATCTAATTTTCTAAGTTGTGTTATTGATGTAGTCCCTTTATTCTTTCCTGATCTGTCCTTGTGAAGCTATAAATTATCCTCTTAGTATTGCTTTGTCAGTGTTCCACAAATTCTAGTAATTTGTGTCTTTATTCACATTTATTTGAGGGAATCTTTTGATTTCCTTTTTGATTTCATCTCTGACCCAGTGATTAATAGTGAGCCATTTAATTTCCATGTGTTAAAGTTTTCCCTCTGTGTCTGTAGTTCACTTGTAATTCAGTGCATTTTAATCTGAGACAGTCATTTGTACAATTATATTCTCTTAATTTTATAAAAGTATGTGTTATGTATATTCATACTATCTAACCTGTAGAATAATCCATGTGAACTGGAAAAGAATGTTTATCCAGTTTTCTAAAGGTTATATACTACTAGTGAACTTCTTCCATATCTTCATTTTAGAGCTTGTATATTCTTATTAGATTTTATCCTAGTTGATCTATCAGGGATAACAGGCCAGTTTTTAGGTCTCCCACTATTGTTGTGTTGCTATTGATGTCTTCTTTCAGATTTGCCAATACTTGTTTTAAGTATTTTATTGGTCCATCATTGGGTGCTTATATGTTTAGGAGTGTGAATTCTTCCCATTTTACATACCCCTTGATTATTACAAAATGTCCATCTTTGTCCCATTTCAATTTTCTAAATCTAAAATTTGTTTTATCTGATATTAATATGTCCACTCCTGCTTTCTTAATAGAATGTTTGCTTGAATGTTTGTCTTCTAGCATTTGGTTTTGAGTTTGTTTGTTCTAACTCTTCAGATGTGTTTCTTGTAGGCAGCAGAATGGTGGATTCAGCTTTTTGATCAATTTTATCAATCTGTGTCTCATAAAGATTGCATTTACTTTTTTTTTATTTAAACACCTTGATTACATACATGATTGTGTTTGGGTTTCAGTCATAAAAGGAACACCACCCATTACCAGTGCAACATTCCCATCACCCAAGTCCCAAATCTCCCTCCTCCCCACCCAACCCCCGCCTGTACTCTAAACAGGCTCTACATTTCCCTCATACATTCTCAATATTAGGACAGTTCAAAATGTAGTTATTTCTCTAACTAAACTCATCACTCTTTGTGGTAAGCTTCCTGAGGTGAGCTGGAACTTCCAGCTCTTTTCTCTTTTGTGTCTGAAATTTATTATTGCAAGAATGTCTTTCATTTTTCTTAAAACCCATAGATGAGTGAGACCATTCTGCGTTTTTCTCTCTCTCTCTGACTTATTTCACTGAGCATAATAGATTCTGTGTACATGCATGTATAGGAAAATTTCATGACTTCATCCCTCCTGACAGCTGCATAATATTCCATTGTGTATATGTACCACAGTTTCTTTAGCCATTCGTCTGTTGAAGGGCATCTTGGTTGTTTCCAGTGTCTTGCTATGGTAAATAGTGCTGCAATGAATATAGGTGTAAGGAAGGGATTTTTGTATTGTATTTTTGTGTTCTTAGGGTATATTCCTAGGAGTGGTATAGCTGGATCGTATGGGAGCTCGATTTCCAGTTTTTGGAGGAATCTCCATATTGCTTTCCATAAAGGTTGAACTAGATGGCACTCCCACCAGCAGTGGATAAGGGTTCCTTTCTCTCCACATCCCCGCCAGCACTGTTTGTTCTCATTCTTTGTGATGTGTGCCATTCTCTGTGGTGTGAGGTGGTATCTCGTTGTTGTTTTGATTTGCATCTCCCTGATGATTAGTGATGTGGAGCATTTCTTCATGTGTCTTTTGGCCATTTGTATTTCTTCTTTGTCAAAGTGTCTGTTCATTTCTTCTCCCCATTTTTTGATGGGATTAGATGTTTTTTTCTTTTAAATTTCTGTCAGTGCCTTGTATATTTTGGAGATTAGCCCCTTATCTGATGGGTATTGGGTGAATAGATTCTCCCACTCAGTGGGTGGCTCTTGTATCCTGGGCACTATTTCCTTTGAGGTGCAGAAGCTTCTCAACTTATTATATTCCCATCTGTTAATCTCTGTTTTCGCTTGCTTGGAGAGTGCATTTTCCTCCTTGAAGATGCCTGAAGTCTCAATGTCCTGGAGAGTTTTGCCTATGTGTTGTTCTATATATCTTATGGTTTGGGGTCGGATATCGAGGTCTTTAATCCATTTGGATTTTACCTTCGTACATGATGTTAGCTGGGGGTCTAAGTTCAATTTTTTGCAAGTGGCTAGCCAGTTGTGCCAACACCACTTGTTGAAGAGGCTTTCCTTGCTCCATTTAGGATTTCCTGCTCCTTTATCAAAAATTAGGTGATTGTATGTCTGGGGAACATTTTCTGAGTATTCAAGCCTATTCCACTGATCTGAGGGTCTGTCCTTATTCCAATACCATGCTGTTTTGATAACTATTGCTTTGTAGTAAAGTTTAAAGTTGGGGAAAGTAATTCCTCCCATATTCTTTTTCCCAATGATTGCTTTAGCTATTCTAGGGTGTTTATTGTTCCAAACAAATTTCTAAAGTGCCTGATCTACCTCTTTTTGACTTTAAGTTTTACAATTGCCATTGGATTTAGTGTTATCTTTGAATATGATTGTCTCTTGGTATATCTTGTCTAAAAGTAGACCTCTCAGTTTGACATTTAAAGCTGGTTTTGAGTCCGTAATGTTTCTGATCTGTTGTTTATTATGACTCTATGCATACTTTCTTCAAACCTGAACGTGAGTATGGCTGGATGAAGTGTTCTAGTTAAAGCATTCCTTCATTGAGATTTGTCCCTACATGGCACCACTGCTTTCTGTTCTTGAGGGTTTCTTGTGACAGGTCTGTTGTATATCTTTTGATGTTCTTTTGAATGTAATTTCTCCTTTTGATCTTGCTTCTTCAATATGCATTCACAATCTGTGAGATTCGTCATTGTGAATAGGGTGTGTCTTGGGGTGATTTTATGGGACCTGTTTTATCTGGTATTCTTCTGGCATTGCATGCATTCTTTTGTTCAGGAAGTTTCTCTGCAATGATGTCCTT
Organism: Suncus etruscus; assembly: GCF_024139225.1. Taxonomy (NCBI): domain Eukaryota; kingdom Metazoa; phylum Chordata; class Mammalia; order Eulipotyphla; family Soricidae; genus Suncus; species Suncus etruscus. Next base: position 112,606,630 of record NC_064851.1, read on the forward strand.
GACTGCTCATTCTTCCTGAGGATTTATTTCCTGAATCATGGGATCCCCATGATTCTCATGTCTTTTCTGCTAAGTTTATAAAAGACTGCTATTTTCATCTGTTCACATTTTTTGAGAATTTTTTCCTTTTCCTGAATATTTACTTTAAATTGCTTTCCAATCACTTCTGTTGTATGGAGTTATTATTTATCTCATCTTCCAGCTCACTGATTCAATCCCCAGCTCTTGTTACTCTGCTGTAGAGACTTTCCTGAGGTTTTTATTTCATTTTGGTTTTGTTCTCAGAAACCATTCATTGCAGGTTCAGTGAAAAATATGCCATACTGTCGTTGAAACCTGGGCCAGATGCATGTAATATAAATTACCTACTCCTCTCTGTTATCTCTCCCTTCTCTTGATGATTTTTAATGGTTTGGTTTATATATTTTTGTGAATAAACTGAGGTTTTGATAATTCAGGTACAGACATGACGAATTATTTATATATATATATACATATATATATTATATGTAATCTTTCCATTGTTTATTCAAATGCTATCACTAAAATTCTTATTAATACCAGCCCAAACACTGCCATTATTGAAGTTCTTTTACATTGCTATCTCAGCAGATAATCATAAAATGATCAAATAGGTGATTATCATAGTGATGGGTACATGTTTTGATTTTGTATTTAATATATTTTGTTTGACATTTTATATTCTCTTGAAATTACACTGCTGCCTTTATCCAGAGTATGGAAAAGGTCCAGTTATTTATTGTCGACTACCTATTCTTTCTGTGCCAACTATTCATTAATATTGGTAATACAAATTTTTGAGAGTTAGCTGCCTTTTTTTCTTTAAGTACATTTACTTCTAATGTCCTATTTTATATATTTCTTACTTTCTCATGAATGCTGGCTTGTATTTCAAATTAAGTCTTTCTATACAGTTGGCAAGATATCAGATTCTCTTTCATGGCTTGCTAGTGTTTTCAGCTCATTTAATTTCATTTAGAATCTTATATCCTCAAGAACACTCTTTTTGTAAGCTGAATTTATTGTCAAAATGTTTGATTGTACTGGCAAGTGCTGCTTATATTCTGTTAAAAATCCTTTTAGTTCTGACAAGACTCAAGCCTTTTGGTGTGTTTCTGTACTTGACTACATCTATCTGTCCTATCAGTGATTGCAATTGTATTCTTTAGGTTACTTATTATTTTTTCAGTATTGTGGGGTTTTGTGGTAGAGGTTCAGATTTCTAGCCACTTGATATCATCGACTATTGACTTTTTTATGCTAGGCAGTTACTAACCATATATCTGACATTCTGGGTATTTTCCTTCTATGCAGTATTATTTGAGTGTGGCCATCTAATTGTCTACTATTCTGTTAAAAGATATATCTGAGAAATAACACCGCCAATACCCACCAACCAACAATATACAAGATGGCTGCAAGAATATTTTTAAGCATTACTGTTTTTAAAGGATAGCTCCCCACAAGATGGGATAAATCCCTAGATTAGGGTCAAGATAAGATGTAGCATGACTGAGGAATGGCTCTTCCAAGTCTCTAGAGAGTTTGGTTGCATTGGGTTTCAGGTATAATTGATGGGCACACCTGTGTTTTAAATTAGCCATCTAGGTGTAGAGGAGAGAACATTAGATGAAACTATTTTTCCAAATGGGAGGAATATGAAAATAAAAAAGAGCAGGTTATGTCACTATATATGCAGGTGTGTGGCTTACAGAGTTTCAGGCTCCAGGTCTGTTTATTTCAAGACTCTGATTTTATAAAATTTGTAAAACACCCTATTCTGGGGCCAGGCGGTGGCGCTAGAGGTAAGGTGCCTGCCTTGCCTGCACTGGCCTAGGACGGACCGCGGTTCGATCCCCCGGTGTCCCATATGTTCCCCCAAGCCAGGAGCGACTTCTGAGCACATAGCCAGGAGTAACCCCTGAGCGTCACCGGGTGTGGCCCAAAAGAACCAAAACAAAACAAAACAAAACAAAACAAAACAAAAAAAAAAAAACACACTATTCTATATTCTCTATCCTAAATAATTTTCTACAGAGATCATTTTCTGAAGTTCTGGAATTTGCACTTCAGCATTTCAATTTTAGAACATATATAGCAACCCATCAGATGATTTAAATGCCTTGATATTGGAAAGGAGAAGAAATCAATGGAGGACAATGTCAATCACTTCAAATTTGAATCACAGAATAAATTTATTCTTTTTCCCTGACCCAACAAAAGGATTACTTTGGCCAAATTAATACAGGTTTCTTCTATATTAATCATTATTCATATTTATCATTTAGTGTTGTATATTTCAAGTTGTGAACCACATTAGTACGCTCTATATATTTTAAACCTTAAAATCAACCATTCATAATTGTGACTTCTTGTTTATAAGACAGCAATTTTAAAGTCGTTTGTTCTAGCAGTCAGCTTAATGAACATGTTCTGAATTGTTTGACCAGTATTGATAATCATTGTTTTCCTTAATCCTACATTAGCCAAAATGTTGGTATTACTCTGTAAGGCTGCATATTTTAGTGTTTTGTTATTGCTCACATGTATATATAAAATACAAATGTTTCAAATATACTAGAACCAAAGTTTACCAGACATATATAAACCTATTAATATTTCACATATTAATCATTATTTACACTTAACTTGTATGATTATGAACAATATTGCTAAATTAATTTAAGTATTTGCAATTAGTGAACAATTATGAACTGGCTATGTTATTTAATTATATGTTAGTAGATATTTATCTTCTTTGAATGATCACTCTTGGATAACTGGATTTCTTTGAGAGTCTAAGAGGTATTATACAATTAATAAATTCTAAGGTCTTAATATCTACTAAGACAACTGAAACATTGTAAAGAGTGTAAATTCATATTTTAGAAACTAATTTTCTTTCTTTTTTTTCTTTTTTTTTCCTTTTTAGTTTTTAGGCCACACCCGGCTATGCTCAGGGGTTACTCCTGGCTGTCTGCTCAGAAACAGCTCCTGGCAGGCATGGGGGACCATATGGGACACCGGGATTCAAACCAACCACCTTTGGTCCTGGATCGGCTGCTTGCAAGGCAAACGCCACTGTGCTATCTCTCCGGGCTCAGAAACTAATTTTCAAAAGATGGTACAAATTGATAAGTACTGTATTATCAATAAGGAAATACAAGTTAAGAAAGAAAAATACTTTATACTTTGAAAGCTTCTTAAAAAAGATTTGAAAGCCTTCCATAAAAGTTAGGAATCATTATGAAAGGCCTTCATTGTGAAGGCAGAAAAGATGGGGAAACATATATTCATGACTTAGAGAAAATAATGGTGTCAAAAGGACAATCCTACCCATATAGAAATGATTCGTTGTAAATCCTAGAAAAGTGCCGATATGCTTATTAGTCATAAATATATATTCATCATAGAAGTGTACTTTCAATTTCTGAGATTCAATACTTTGGATATTACTATTACTTTTGTTACTGTGTTTTCTCTTTGTTTTTATATTTTATATATTACCTCCTTATCTTATGTATAGATAAATATTCTTGACTTTGAATGCCGTCTTAATTTTAGAAAAGGAAAAAAACACTCCAAAAATAATGTCTTTCTACAGAATTACCATCTTCTATAGAATTACAATCTGTTACTTGCTAAATGAATAATTATCATAAAACCATATGCTAATGCACTCAGTCTATCTTCGTATGTGAACTCTGGCATATATTCTGTTGTGCCAAGAGACAAAAATATACATAAAAATTAAATTTGAGTCTTTTTATTTATAATCATAAATTTAGATATTCTTTCTAGGATTGTGATTGAACATTTCTTCTACAGAAAATGCTGAAATAATCTCCTCTACGGATAATTGCTTTTATCACTAGAACAATGAAAACCAGTAAAAAAATGATTACACGCAATTGCAGAAGAAGATCAAAATTAGTGGGTAAAACTTCAAACAGAGATGAGTTTTGAGCCTCAGAAAAATAACTTGCAGGTGGTGGGCCACTGTCAATACTTCCCCCCATACCCATTTCATAGCAATAGGGTGGCCCCCAAGCAGGATTGCAGTGGCAGTGATGTCGATTGTTGCAGATTCCACGGAGATTGCATTTCAGAGGATCACAACGTTTTGTGAAGTATGATGTATGGATACATTGTTTTTCAACACAAACGTGATTTTCTCCACATTCAGTACCTTCTTCAACTTCACCAACATCAGGTGTGTATGCCCCATAATGGTAGTCAACACCCCAGCAATGGCGACCATTAATATTAGTTGAAATAAGGGTAATGTGATCTTGCAGAATAGAAATTGTCTCTATATTCTCACACTGAATCCTTCCACACAAAGAATCCTTAATAGGGCATGGTTTATATAAAGTAGCATTATAACCACAATTACCAAAACGGTCACCTCGATTATTGACGTCTACGTAGCAAGTAAGACTTGCACTCTTAGCTTGGTTTCCAAAAATGCCTCTGCACTGTTCTTCACGGTTTTTGCATCTCTTTCCATAACAAAATCCACCGCCTTTGCACGAGATTCCACCCTGCACATAAACATCTTCAGGGCACTCATGGTAGGTTCCATTGCACCACTCTGGAAGATCGCATTCACTTTCCACTTCTCTACACAATGTACCTGCTGGCAAAAACTTGCATTTCTTGCAACAATGCCCATAAGCACAAAAAGCCCCCAGTGCCAGTTTGCAATTTGCCTCACAACATGGATCATTTGCACAAGAACTAATGGTGCCACAGTCACAATCTTCTCCTTCTTCAAGCTTACTATTCCCACAGCGTATCAGTCCTTTAATTTCCTCTGTTGGTGGTGGACTTGAAAGACAACGTAGATCTGTGTTATAATAATCACTGTAGCTGCAGTTACTGAACAAAACTGAAAATATGTTTCCTTTATTCATAATACACCAATCGCCCAAGAGCCCACATACGCAGGTCTCATTATCTAAATTAATACCAAGGCAAAGACCAACTGCTCTTGTGAACATAAATGCAGAATGATCGATGCTGTTCTCTTTCCTGATCTGAACTATAGCCACATTATAACTAGGTTCACATGCAATGTTTGAAACAGCATAGTAATCAAATGACTGATTCTCTATATGGCAAAGCAATATTGCAACATTATGTGTGATACGTATGTTCAAAGTCATTAACTTCCAATGTTCAAAAAAATATATAATTGTCTCTCTCTCTCGGCTATAAAAGAAATGACGCTTATCAGTCCAGATTTCAAGTCCCATTAAAATGAGTGCTAAATCCAATTGGACATAATTTTTATTTACCCTGCTGAGTAAAGACACTACTGAAGAAAGTGTCAAAGTGACATTAGATTTATAATCATGATACAATAAATGACCAACTATAAGTGCTAATTTAAGATATCGTTTGTGGGTCCACCAGCCCATACCTTCACTCTGCTCAGAAGGGATTAACTGGTCATTACTTTTAATCTTGAATTCCCATTGAGATTCTTCATCTGTTAATCCAAATCTCCTGGCTTGAAACTCTTTTTTCTCACTGACTAGCTTATATACCAGATGTTCAAATGTGGTTGAATTTAAGTTTGGCTCGATTTTATAAACAGTGTTGCTTTTCTGTAAAATTCCTTGAAATCCCCCAAAACAGGTATCGAGGGAAACATGGGAGAATGGGTCCCCTTCCAGATAGCCATAATAATAGCAGTTGCTCTGGATGAAAGGATGTTCCTGATGGAGAGTACCCTGATCAGTGTAGGTGAACACTGGCATATTCCTGGCCAACAAATGTTTAATGACTTTTATGTGGACAACTTCTCTAAGGCCATCAAGCTTCATGCTGTAAGAGACCCACTCTGAAGACTTCATGCTACTGTCAGAGTCTGTTATCTTCAAGGGTATCATTACTTCTGGTCTACCTTTCTCTTGAGAGTCTATAACTTGTGAACATCCACTGTGAAAAATTAGCACCTTTAGCCAGAGCAGCAGCAGCTGCATGGTCACTCTTAATAGTTTCTCACTTATGACAATTATGCAGCCTTTATGAAGATCTATTGGTAAGATCAGTGGAGAGGGCTGAAAGGATTACTGTTGCATCTTGTCACCTCAGTTCACTCTAAGGAGTGCTGACCTTAAATATGTGTCTTCTTACAGTGTCACTTGATCAATGCAAGGTACTGAAAGAAATCAAGGCAAATAGACAATAAATGGGTTTTGAAAAAATAACAAGACAACAGAAAATCAAGGCTAAAATTAGTTAACACCTTATTCGCATTTAGGGCAAATCAAATGGCACTATTCTGAATTTCATCTACTTTGAAATAATGGTTTGGCTGAGTGATTCATAATAAGCTTTTAATGGACCCCTAAGCATAGCCTCAGCAAATCTGTGTGAAGGAGTCCTATGGTCTATTACAGTGTTCTTTCAATTAACACATGGTTCAGAATGCTTTGCTTTTTAATGTACCTAAACACACCATTAAAATAATACTTTAGGTAATATAAAAAACAATGCATTAATTTAGAATATATGTCTAGAGGCTTGGTTCACTTTGTTTATATTTTTTTTCAAATTTATTTTGTCTTTTGGGAGACAAATTCTCCAGTGATTTTTTGCAGCTCTGTCCTCAGGCATGAGTCTTTGCCATACTCAAAAGACATTATTATATGGTGCACAGAACAGAACATTCACCAGCATTATCAAGTCTAGAACCCAACCTGTTATACTATCTAGCCTTTCTTTTTACAGTTTTTGTTGCTTTCAGGGATCACACAAGCTGAGTTGAAGACTTGCTCTATGTCTGCTAGCAATATGACCATTATTTATTTGTGTTGGGTTCGGAATCCAGATGTCATGTCAGGGATGGAACACGTATGTTCTCATATAAGCACACTATTGTGTGAACAATTCCTTTGTTTCCTGTCCTTTTCTTTTAAGGATTAATTAACTTTTTCTGTCTCTTTCTTTTTTTTGGAACTTCCCCAATCTTGAAACTTTCCTTTTACTAAGAAAATACAACATTTTCCTCTATTCATTTCTTGAAATAGAGCTTCTTATTTCTGCTTAATTTTAATTTATTAAAATTTATCTTTTATATTTAATGTATAGTATGTGTCATATAATATGTTATATATCATAAATAATATAGTGTTTACTATTGTATATTATTTAATTTATTTATGTTTATTAAAATTAAATTTTATTAAAATTTCATTTCTGTTTAATTGTAAAATTTATTAGGTAAAGTCCGCAAGTTATATTTACCATTTTATAATTTACATGTAATGTCCAGATTAGAATTTGGCCTTCTTTTAATTTATCTATATTATTGAGCTATATACAGAAAACTAAATGTGTCATAGCACTAATCTGATCTTTTCATAACCTTATTAGTATTATGTAAAAAACAAAAATCTGAAAAGTTTTAAAAAATATGAACATGTTTTATTAAATATTTTTCCTTCAAATATTTTTATTTTATATTTTAATATGTAAAGTGTAATTGAATCAGAATGAGTAGCAAAGTTACAGAATAGTTAATGATTGTGTATGTTTTTTTCTTTAAGCACCACATTACAAAATTGGACATGGTTCAGTTTCATGCTAAACACTGTATAATACACTTCACCAGTGCACGTTTCCCATCACCAGTATCCCTAATATATTTCCTCCCTCCTCATGCTTACTACTGGGCAGATATTTCCCTGCCCACCCCCATGTCTTTTTCTGTCTCACTCTCAGCACTGTGGTTTGTAATGTTGTTTTGAAGGGGTACAATGCATATCATTTGTCTCCTTTCAGCACCTCGTTCTTGTCCATAGTGTTCATTTCTAACTATCCTTGCATTCCCTCCACTATTGGTAGCAAGTTTCCCCTCATCTCTATTATCTCTGGATATTAATACCATACGATATTTCTTTATATTACACAAATGAGTGATTATGTGTTTATCCCTCTTCTTCAGACTCATTTTGCACAGCATAGTACTGTCCATATTCAACCTTGCATAATCTAAGTTGTCCCTTACATTAAGACATTCTAGTAGTGAAACTGGAGAGATGTCTAGCACTTGCTTTGCACTGGCCAACCTCATTGGATTCTCATCTCTAAATATAATTTACAGAACATTCCCGTTATTTTGTTTTGATCAGTCTTTGGTCTCATTTGAGATGAATTTCATGCACGGTTGGAAAAATGGAATAAGCATTGTTTTAGTATTCTTGGATATTCAATTCTCTCACTTCTATTTGTTGACAATGTGTTTTCATATCATTCCATGCTCTTATTTACTCTGTCAAAATTATCTCAACATATATAATTGGGTTGGAACAGAAATATTCTATTCTGACAGAATTTGGTCAGCGCTTGTATTAAATGTAATATACACATTTTAATCAATATTGTTTGGTATATAATACCAAGTTAGTATATAAGATGCCTCCCTATTTTATTTCTCGATAGTGTTGGATATTGGGGTCTTTTTTGATTCTACACATTTTTTTTTTTGGTTTGGTTTGGGCCACACTCATTTGACGCTCAGGGGTTACTCCTGGCTATGTGCTCAGAAATTGCTCCTGGCTTGGGGGGACCATATGTGAAGCTGGGGGAACAAACCGCGGTCCATCCTACACAAGCGCTTAGCAAGGCAGACACCTTACCTCTAGCGCCACCTTCCCGGCCCCTATTCTACACACTTTCTAACTAATTACTCTATGTTCTTGGAAAATGTCTTAATTGTGATAAATTTTGAACTAAATCTATGTAGTATTTAAGAAAGGTGGTCATTTTGATATACTGATTATCCTAATCCATGCACAAGGAATATTTTCTATATTTTGGAATATTCCTATATTTTATTTTGGTTTTGGGGCCACACCCTGTGATGCTCAGGGATTATTCCTGGCTCTGAACTGAGAAATTGCTCCTGACTTGGGGAACCATACTGGACACTGCAGATCAAACCAAGATCTGTCCTGGGTCAGCCATGTGCAAGGCAAGCACCCTACTGCTGTGTTATGCTCCAGCCCCACCTATATTAAAAGATTTTTATTCAAAATTATGTTTTGTTTTTGAAGTACAATTTAAATTGTGAAGATGGAAATGAGAGATGGAGAATAGAGAATAACTTGCTCTCTAGAGAGAATGGACTTCTCTGAGAGAGAGAGAGAGAGAGAGAGAGAGAGAGAGAGAGAGAGAGAGAGCTTTGCGGTATGCATTCCAGTATGAAAGTAGCAAAGAATACTTTGCAGAGGGAAAATGAGGACATAATGTGCATTGGCCATCAATACAATAGTGCATGTTTTTCTAATAGCTTTCTTAAACATATTTATATTTTAATGGTAGAGATTTCTCTGTACTAGAAATTGCTAAGTGGTAGACATTTTTATTTTTTTCCTATGATTTATTTTCCTGTAGAATTTTAATCAGTTTTGGTATATTGGCTTAGTAACCAGCCTCTTTCCTGTATTGAATGTTTTCTAGAAAAATTTTGTGGTCTCTATATGTCCTTTAATGTATATCAGTGTTTCACATGCAAATAAAGATAATTTGACTTCTTTTTTTATTTAAATCCCTCTGACTTCTTTTTGGTTCTTTATGCTTTTGCTTTAAAATCTAATACAATGCTCAAAAGCATGTAGAAAATGGACATCTTTGCCTTATGCCGGATTTGAGCAGCATTATATTTTAATCAAAATTTTAGTATTATGTATAATATTGGCTATGGGTCTGTTTTAGGTAACCATTATAATAGAAAGGATCCTTCCATACTAATTCTCCAGGTCATTGTTTAGTCATGAAATTAATGAATATTGGATCTTGTCAAAAGCCTACTCATTAATATAATCATATATTTAATTGCTTTATTTAAGATTTGTGCTTACAAAATTGTTTAGTGTTGGCTTGCAGTCATACAGTGTACAGAATTCTTTATCTAGGTACCCTCCTCATTAGCAAATCAACATATTAAATATTTAGTTATTAGTGTGCCTTTATTTTCTAAGATCTGAAAGATTATAAAGAATTATTCTATGTCTTCAAATGTTCAAAAACCAGCTCTATATCTTGTGCCATATAAATATTTAAATTAGCTAAGAATTGATGTTGAATTTGAATACATTTGAGAATAAAATATGCTGCATTTTTTCTCTTGACATAAAAATTAAAAAAAATGAAGGAATTCTATACTTTATATTTCAAATGAGGGCATTAGCTCACACAACAGTCAAATTAGTTAGGCAAATGGTAGGTGGAATTGATAGTGAATTGTAATTCCTCTATAGCAAATTTTAAAAAAAGATCTAAAATTGACCTAAGACCCACTGTAGTTCGATCCCCTGGCATACCATATGGTGGCCCATGTCAGGAGCAATTTCTGAGTGCATATCCAGGAGTAACGTAACCCCTGAGTGTCTCCTGGTGTGATCAAAACAAACAAACAAAGATATAAGATTGTATTATTTATAGTACTGGGGATTTTTCTTTCCTTTGCTAAAGTCAAGCTAAAGTAACCATTCATCTCAAGATTATGAAAGATATCAACATTGATTTTTATGACTAGATATTTTTGGTTCTGTTGTGCTCACACTGGTTCAGGGATTACTCTGGACACTGCACTCAATCGTTTCTGGCAGACTCAGGGGACAAGGGGTTATACATGGCTATGAACTCAGAAATTGCTCCTGACTTGGGGAACCACATTGGACACTGGAGATCAAACCACAGTCTGTCTTGGGTCAGCCGTGTGCAAGGCAAGCACATAGGGATGTTGAAAATTGAAGCTATGTCAATCACATGTAAGGCAAATGCCCTTCTTGCTGTACTATCAATCTGGATCCAATGGCTTGAATGTTTTGCTCATCTATATAACATTATTTCCTCAGAGAGCTTATGTCTTTAAATAAGGATTAAAAGAAGACTTAATCCTTCCTAGAATTTTTAGTAGAAAATGGTCTAGGAGACATATTATTATTTATATTACTGCATCTTATTTTCCAATTTTATGAGTCAAGAGTGTATTTTGTATTATTGCTTTTATTTTTCAGATTTTCATTTTATAGCAGAGTATATGAAAACAATATTTGAGGGAGATGGCATGAATTATTCAAAGTTTCTATGCTTGTCTCTTTCCTGCATTTGCTTATATATAAGATGTGTAAACCATTTTTCAGAGTTTAAACACAAAACAGGAAACCACATTATTAGAACAACCATGCTTTACTAAGAAGATACATGTAACATTTATAAAACTGGAGGTAACAGAAGAGAGTGTAATTATAGAAACTATTATCTTTGTCATATATGCCATGGCAGGTGGATTCCAAGTTTGTATTGCCAGTATGTCATGTATTAGGATAGAAATCTAATACCAAAAGGGTAGTACATCAAGGTAAGATAATGTCACTGCTTTCATAATTTATGAGGTAGAAAATATTTATTTGAAGGGATGAGAAAGCCAGAAAGGTGTTCAAGAGAGCCAATGGGAAGGTCTTTTTTCTGAGCACAGTCAAGACTAAACCATGACCATTGCTCAGTCTATTGACTAAATGAAGAAAGAATACACTTTTAGTGTATTTTATAAAGCTGGCTATACAGAGGTGAAGTTGCCTCAGTTGTGCACTTCACCATATATTGATCTCTAGCACATTAAATATTCATCTCATCACCCCAAGAGTCTCCAGAATTGGTCCTTGACATAGAGCAAGAAGTCACATGAACTGGGGTTTCCCAAAGCTTCCACCAACTCGATCATAACTAATCTTTAAGTCTCACTGAATATCACTACACGTATTAAACAAGTAGCCCATATTTTAATGATATAAGCACATAGATTACGATTACATAATATTTGTAATCAAATTTATGTGATTGTGAAAAATATTTTGGCTTTTATTGGGGCCACACCTGGTAGCACTCCGGTTATTCCTGGCTCTGTGCTAAGCAATGCCTCTGTCAAGCTCTGGGGAAATTATGGGATGCCAGAAATCAAACCCAGGTCTGTTCTGGGTCAGCTGTGTGAAAGTCAAATGTCTACCACTGTGTTATCACCCAGGCCCCAAATATGAAAATTTTAATATTACATTGTTTGTCAAACTCATATCTCTATTAAAACATATGATGTGAGGGGCCAGACATATAGTACAATGGTAGGTCGTTTGCTTTGCACGCAGCCAACTCAGGGCGGACCCCGGTTCAATTTCCAGCATCTAATATACTCCCTGTGTCTGACAGGAGCGATTTCTGAGTGCAGAGCTCTGAGTAACCTCTGAGAGCCACTGTTTCTGGCCCCAAAACAAAACAAACAAAAAAAAGTATGATGCAAGAAGCAATGAAACATATCTCTAAATTTTCAGTTTAGGTCAAAACACCAAATTATAAGAAAAAATTATCTATTAAATTAAATTCAATGTTCAGTTCCTCATCTTTGCTTAAAATATTGAAGTAAAAGAGCAAAAATTTAATTGAAACATTATATATAAAATATCGCCTGATTATATACATGTCTGTGGATTCAGAGATACACACTTATAAAACACACAGAGACACAAGCACAATTACTGTGAATGAGAAAAGAAGCAATATTTGAAAATTAACTACTAACTTTGACAAAACCACAGAAGAGAATTTTTCTGTAAAGTTGAATACTTCTAACAATTAGCATATCTTGCTATTGGTTATAACTAATATGTAACTATAATCTCAAAATGGCAACAAAACTAGAACATTTTATGTCAGTGATCTGTCAAGGAACATAAATAAACATAAATAATTTCATCCGGTGTCTGAGTTTTGGAATCATAACCTTTAGTATTTAAGATACAGCTAAAATATTTTACTCTTCTTAGTAAAGTTGCAACATTCTCTTTTAATGTTATAGACATGTTTCTTTAGAGAGCAAGGAAAAATTATTTAAAAAAGAGACAAAATACTGCAAAATTATACACAGAGGTCAGAGCTTTGGAATCTCAAGTTCAGCAACCCTTACTATACTAATTATTCTAATTGCACTATACAATATGATACTACACTGTACTGTACTGCAATGCACTGTAATGTTCTATACTATATATAATATACCATAACATACAATTATATATTCTACTAAATATATACTATACTATCATACCTTACCATACCACACTACAATATACCATATCATACCATACCATCATACCATACCATACCATACCATACCATACCATACCATACCATACCATACCATACCATACCATACCATAGCATACCATAGCATACCATAGCATACCATACCTACCATAGCATACCATAGCATAGCATAGCATAGCATAGCATAGCATACCATACCATACCATACCATACCATAGCATACCATACCATACCATACCATACCACATCACACCACATTACACTACAGTTATTATGCTACACTACTCTACACTAAACAAAACTATACTATACTATACTATACTATTTCTCTATCCTATACTATGCTATGATATGCTACACTGCACTATGAAACACTACAACATACTCTACTGTACCTACAGTCATGTACTGAAATATATGGTACCTTACTTTATTATTCTGTATTTTACCATATTATTCTTTCCACACTATACCATGCTTGTGTATAATACTGTAATTTACTCTACTATATGGCATACTATATTATATATCTGTACCATATATATGGCACTACACTGCATTACACTATACTACTCTACACTAGATGACACTAAACTACACTATGCTATACATCATAGTAAATTATACTTCAATATACTACATTATTCTATACTGTATTACAATATGACACTATACTATTCTATTCTACATTATACTACTGCTACACAATACTTTGATATATTGTACTATACTATACATTTTACAATTTTGTACTAGGTTACACTATACTTTACTGTACTGAATCATACCATATTATATTTCACTGTGTTTTAAAGGACCATATTATACCATACTGTAATATGCTGTACCATAGTATACCATACCATAACTTAACATATCATAATGACAGTATCATAATATACCTACCATACAACAAAATACTGTACAGTATTATACTGCACTAAACAATACTATAATTACTACATTAAATATACTAAATTTATAATGGTACAATACGTCTATGAAATATACTTTATTTATTGATTATACTTTATTGTAATTTAATGTACCATTCTATATTTTACTGTTTTGTTGTACTGCTTAGTACTTTGCTGTACTTTTAAGACAGTGCTGTCAATTGTTAGCTTTCTTGAAAATAGATATAAAATTTGAATTATCCTTTATTTTCAAAAATAATATAGTCTCATATACTTTTTAATTGTAAAATTGTCTGTAGTTAATGATTAAGATCTAACAAATAAGTGTGATTTGTCACTAATATATAAATACTATACTATGTTATACTGTACTGTACTATGTTGTTCTGTACTTTTGTGCTATGTATGCTTGCCGTGCCATGCTCTGCTAAATAAATAACACTATATTGTACCACACATCACACTGATCACAGCACGCCACACCAAAACAATCAAACCACACCACGCCACACTGCAGCAACCAGAAAATACCTAATCACAATACATCATACCAAACCACACCAGACCCACCATAGTTAACCATACTACCCCACACCACTACCTCAAACACCACACCATGCTACTATATCTTACTATATTATACATTACTACAATATATTATACTTTGTTACACTATGCTTTTCTATAGCATACGTCTATATTATACTATACTAACTTATACTACACTGCATCCTGCTAAAGTGTTATGATATACTATGCCATGTCATTGTATGCTATGCTATTCTAGGCTATGGTAAGCTGTACTTTACTGTGCTCTACTATAATTTACTGTACTATACTATATTATTCTCAACTATACTTTATTTTACTATACTATACAAAACTACACAGTACCATACCATAACACACAACACCATAATATGCCATGCCATACCATTCCATACAGTTCTGTGTCTATACCATATATACATCACCATAACTTACCATAAGTACCATAATACCATAGCTTACTGTACAATACTTGCCATGCCATTCTGGCTATGCTATACTGTATGTACTATATTGTACAATGTTATACTGTGCTCTATAATGCTATAGTGTGCTGTGTGCTATGTATTGTGCTCTGTTGTTCTATGCCATGCCATTCCATGCCATGCCTTCCCATACTATGCTATATTAGCTATGCCATACCATGTCATATATTTCATGCCATACCATATCACACTATGCCATACCAAAACACACCATATCATACTATGACATATAGCATCCCATAACATAAGCCATGCCATACCAACCATAGCATACTATAGCAGATTTTATATCATGCTAGCAATGCCATGCTATCTATAGTGTTCTGAATTGTACTCTAATGTGCTGTATTATGCTATACTGTATCACAGAGTACCATAGTGTACTACGCTATATTACTATGCTATGTGAATACTATCATTTGCTATTTTAATACTATGATATACTACATCAATACTATAATTTACTGCTAAAATATTAAAAAACTATAGTACAATGTCCCATGCTACATTATGCACTACTATCCTACACAGCTCTGCCCTAAACTACAGTAAATGGCATTCTACTATATTATATATAATACAGTTTAATATGATATTAGTATAATAGTAATATGATAATATTAATATGATATTAAATTATGCTAAAGATTCAACACTTCTCTGTTGATATACACTTTAGTTCTAGGTCAATTTCTCACAATTTCTCTTATATTATGGAACAATTAAAATATTTTAGATTATTAACATATTTGTTCAAGTTCTTTTTTAAGAAATACATTCATTAAGAACTATTTAAAATGTATTTTGGGGGCTGTAGCAGTTGTGCAAGAGGTAGGGCGTTTGCCTTGCACACACTGAACTAGGACGGACTGAGGTTCGATACTCCAGCGTCCCATATGGTCCCCCAAGCCAGGAGCAATTTCTGAGAGCACAATCAGGAGTAATCCCTGAATTCAGTTTGGTGTGACCCAAACCCCCCCAAAATAAAAATAGAAATAAAAATGTATCTTTAAAAAGAAAACTTACTGTTTAAATGCTGCATAAATGACATACACTATCAAGTTTTAAGTTGTACAGCATATGATTACATATATTATAAATAATTCAAAATTTTAGTGCATTTCTAATCACAGTTAAGTTATTAATGATTTTCAAGCAAATGACTGAAGGCATGTATTTTACTTTCTCACTAGAAGTAAATTCATAATTATACTGGTATATTACCATCAAGATTGAGATATTTTTCTTACATGGGACCTTCTTAGTTGAAATATAAGTCTGTCTTCCTTGAGTTATAACCAATTATTTCATTCTAGATCAGCTGCTTAGCAAATAAACATGTTCAGTTCTAAACACCATGGCAACTAAAGTGTCTTCACAATGAGAATTTGTCATCCATGTAACTTCCTTTGAACTACGCTATAATGTAAACCATTTCATCTTCATTCCTTATCTTAATTGCACATAATCAAATAGATACATTCACATATGTTTGTTATAATCAATATTAAAAATAGAATCTGATTCCAAAATATTCACTGAATATGTATCTCTATTAAAGAACACAACAAGTAGATAAGGATAAGAAAACTAAGTAATTTGTTCTATTGAACACTTTCTAATATAATCCAAATTTATTTTTGGTAAATGTCATTGTTAGTAAACTCTATGTATAATAAATGTAAATATATTTTATTATAAAATAATCTTTATTAAATAGAATTTACTGCTTTTAGAAAAGTAAAATCAATGAGCATAGATAATTAAATATTCTAAATAAATATATTTACTATCCAGTAGCTTATTTACTTACTTAAATCTAGGAAGGCTGCATGTAGAAAACTCACTAATGCAAACTATGAAAACAGCTATAATATACAAACCCTTAGAGTTTACTTGAAAAAGATAAAATGTTTAATCATATCTATTAATTTAGTATGTCCAGTTTGATATCTTTAAGTGTTTTTGCTATTTATAAAATTGGTTCATTATTTCTCAGTGAACATTCATGTTTTCTCTCTTTTATCCTAAGCAAACCTTTAGCAAACAAATGTGACTGATAGTGCTCATCCTTTGTTCATTTTATAGAACACACCTTGTTTTCTATCTTCACATGCACATTTTATGTTCATTTTCTCTACTTTAGGTCTCATGATTTCAGGGTTTTGATTCTGTAGTCTGTGTATTCAGCTGTCACTCCTAACATCACAGATAAACTTGAACCCCCTTGACCTCTCTCTGATCCTCACTCCTATTCCTTCTCCTCTGCCTCTTCTCTCTCCTGCACTCTATTTCTTTCCTTTCCCTCTTATACTCTAGTCCCAAAAGTGATCTAGGCATGCCCTTTTTAATTTATTTCATTCCCTCATATAGTTATTTTAAATAGTAGATATCAGTGATATCACTATGTTTTGTAAGCTTCTTCTGAATTACCTCATTGACTATTTCTTGGAGTTCTTTGTTTCAGGCATATTACACAAATTCATCATTTCTTCCTGATGTTTAGTATTCCTTTGTATATACTTAACACCTCTAAAATATCCATTCACCTGTTATTGAGCATCTAGTTAATGTCAAATCTTAGCGACTGTACTGAATTCTGCAATAAATTATGTGACCAAAACATATGTTTCCTCCAAGCTAAAGTTGTGATCCCTGAGTGTAGAACCATGTGTAAGCCCTGAGTACAGCTGAGTTTATTTCCAAATAATATTCTATAATAAACATGTCTAGTAGTGAGACTGGAGTAAGACTATAGAACTTAAGGCTCTCACCATTCACTTGGCCAAACTTGGTATGATCCCCACCACCACAATTATATTATAAATCACCAAGATGATTCTCTATGTATAAATCCAAGAGTAATCCCTAATATCATTGTATTACCAGTGTCTCTCTGCTCCCTATAAAGAAATCAATTGTTGAACAGAGAGAGAGAGACATGAGCAATGGATTTGAATAAATAGAAATGTTACCACCAAGCATATGTGCATGCAGGTAAGAACTATCAAGAATAACAAAAACTAATAGAAAGGGAGATATAAAAAAATGACCAAAAAAGAAATATCTTGGAACAGCAATTAAATTCATTAGTATGTAATTTAATGCTTGTTTTATTTTATCAGATTTTCTTAGATTCTTTGAGAAAAAACTAATTAACAGTGCTCAATAATTGCACTAAGATTAAAAAAATAAGCCACAATAATCATATGCATGCATTTTATAGAGTTACATTTTTTTTAATGCTCAGGGATACTCCTGAAAAAAATCAATACTTGGAATTGTCTGCTGTGATGCTTAGAGGATCATTTAGGACTTGGTAGGGAATCCATGCATGCAAAACAAGTGTACTCTGGTTGAGTAGCGATTCTGGTCCTAAAGAAATAATTTTAAGCAAGGTTTCTACAACCACTATGTTACTTGAAAAAGCATAAATAATAATAACTTTTAAAAATATTAAATAAGTTTATCTACTAAACTTATTTTAGAATACCTTTAATCTAACCATTTTATGAATATCATATTTACATTTACAGAAATGATTTATCAGAGAATAATATAGTATTATTGTATAATATTTAATATTATTATCTAATATATTATTATATAATATTATATTATATAATATATTGTAATATTGTAATATATAACATAATTTATGATATACAATAATATATTTGATAAAATTTCATTATATAATTAGAATTAGAAATTCTTACACAATGCATCTATAAGTGTGAACTATACATGTTAGGTTCTTAATTGCTCAACTGTATGTTGGGAAACGAAAAATGACAATTGATTAATTCTTGAGACTGTTTTCAAAGTTCTAAAGCACTTGGATATCTTGGAATATTTTCTCCTTTAATGATGTAATTAAAATTTTGATTGCTCAGATGGTTTCTAATCATGTTCAAGGCTGGGCACTGACTTCTCAAGTATACAGCAATTCTGTCTCCTGTAAAAGTGTCATATTTCTCCTGGAAGTGGTGTTTCATTCTCTCCCTGACTTTGAAGAGATATGTGATGGAGATCCATTAATGTCTATCTCCAAAGTCTACCAACAATGTCTACCTCCAAAATATGCAGAGTTGCACTATAGCTTCTCATTATTTTAGAAGACATTTATCTTCTCTGTTACACTCAGTGTATAACTATTGCCATTATATATGGTAAATATTTTTATATATGATAACTATGCTGCAAATCACTTCCCAAACTCAACAAGACTGGGCTGTGTGATGATGAAAATATGCCTTGGATTCCACCCTCCACAAGAATATTCCAAAAGACAATGGGGAAGGTTATATTTCCTTTATAAGTTTAAGACCTTTATAATACTACCTCTTAACCTGTTTATCTCCAAATGCAAGGTAGTCTCCTGCAAAACTTGGTTCCCTTAATTGCTTTATTAAACTCATTTTTGTTTATTTTTTTTCTTTATATCAATATGTGAGTATATATATATATATATATATATATATATATATATATATATTTGGTTTTGATTTTGTTTGCTTCACTTACTTTACTTGTTTTGACGTTTTGGTTATACTGGGTACACAAAACTAAAAGAAAAACTCTTGCCTAGGATTAAAACTTAGGTCAAAGCCAGGGAACAGAGAAGATGGAGCCTGACACTCTCCCCACCAAATGCACCAGCAATATAAGATAGTACCATTTCTTATTGGAAAGGCAAAGGAAAAATAGGGGAAATTATACATATAGAAACAAGTTCGTATCTATTAGGGATAAGAACTAACACATTTTATAATACAGGGTCACCTCTTACCTTGAATGTATGTCATGTGGTCCCAACTTAGACTCCATGCTATTACACAGTGACCTTCCAACCCCAAACCCTAGATCTCAGATATAGAACCAACACAGTTCTCCACAACAGCTCCAGGAACAAAACTCCCTCTGGGATATTTTTAATCCTGCTCTGACACCAATATGTGCCAGTTCTGGTATAACATCCTGACAATGAGGAAATGGCCACAACTTTGTCTAAGAGCAAGTTGTCTCATCTCAACACCTAACAACAAGATAAAATCAGAAGACATATCATCCTTTGATCAGTGCAAAAGCCAGAATCGCTAACTACAGAAAACTGATGTGACCACCATGTCTGGGCAAAACATATCCTGGGACCAATAAAAAAGAACTTAGTCTAGGCTTTGGCCTACAATTTGTACAACAACCAAGATCTCTAATTCTAGAGGTCTGACTGAAACAACTGCAACTGAGCAGAACTTCTGGAAACATAATGAAAGACTTTATTTTAGGCTTCATCCTAGGATCAGTGCAAAAACCAAGACCACCAACTACAGAAGATTGATTAAAATAACAATGATGGAACAGAACTTCTGGAATTGTAAAGAAAGACTCCATCCTATGACATATGCAAATATTAAGATCACTAACTACAGAGTCCTGATTTTATCATCCACGATGGAGCAGAAAACTTCAAGACATCACAAAAGGACCTAGGGGAGAGTAAAAGAGCATGTATGGAGCCTGTAGTTATACTCATGATAGTACACTTCAAGGGCGGAGAAACTGTGTATGTCTTAGGCCAAGAGAATTCAATTTCTAATCTCCCCAATATTTATTGTGTCTATTCATAGATTAAACTTGGGGTCTTTGTATGCTTAACATACTCTAGAGCCCCTGAGCTATATTTTTGATCCTGAAGTTCATTTAGATCTTTGTTGTAAGAGTTTGTTTTATTTTTCCTGTGTATTTGACAGGAGGACACAGACAAATTTGACATGTTTTTTGAAAATCTATATATATATATATATATATATATATATATATATATATATATATATATATATATATATTTGTTATACCACTCTGGCAAGAAATATAAACAAAGTGATGAATATATGACATAACATACTAAAAAGAAAAAATTCAAAAGTGCTTTATCTTTTTTTATCAATTTTGCATATTTATCTTAAAAATGCAATAATGCTTAAAGGTGAAAATGTGTTGGGCAAGGGAAGCAATACATCCATCACTAAACTGATAGCATCAGTGACCAGTGAATAATGAGAGCACATTATTAAAATGTATTACATTATTAAAAAATGTAAAAATAATGTAAAAGTATTACATTATTAAAAGTATTACAGAAGATCTTTGGCTTTATAAAATAAGAAAAGAGTATGTGCAGAGAGAATCTGGGTTGTAGAATGAAGGGTGGTGGAGGTGACAAAGAAGAGAATATGATGCATTGCTCTGTGAACCAAGGGATATATACTATTTTGGGCAAGATCCCTCTTGGGTTTTAGATAGAGCATCATGCTGCAGGTTTATGAATTTCCAACTTGCAGCCTCTAGCAACATGAGACAATATATGTTGTTTAAGCTACCCACATCGCTGTTTTTCAGTTCTGACAGTTCTGGAAGCCTGAGATAACCTTTTTTTTTTTTCATTGTGTTTTGTTTGTTCTAATAAAATAAAACAATTCTGTTTTCTGTGAATGAAGGTGAACAACTTACTGTATAAAATATGATATATGATGTTACTTAGGTATTATTGTGTTGTGATCTGAGTGTTGTAGTTTTAGTTATCAAATCAGATCATTTTATCCAGTAAGCATATTGTTATCATATTAATTTATCATACAACTATTATTATGGAGCAAGATACTCAAAAGCGCTTCCAAAAATGTACAAAGCAGCTAATGAGAAAGAGAAAATATAAAGAACATAAACCAAAGAATTTTTGATAGCCTGGCAAATCCTTGCAGGTAAATTACCATATGTCATTGTGATTAGTAATCAGACTCAAATTGTACATCAGCTGTACACACTTTAATTTTTCTCAGTTTCTCTAAAACTTATATTGTACACTGGCAAAATTATTCTTGCTTCCCCAATGACACAAAATCTGGAATATCAGATGGAAACAGAAAAATAACCACTGTGTTTTTTTTTGTTTATTTGTTCTTTTTTTTTTTTTTTTTTGAAACCATACCAATAGTATCTAAGGGCCCAGGAATCACTCTTTGAGGGCTCCTGGGATCAGATGAGGTGCCAAAGGTCAAACCTAGATTAGCCATACAAAAGGCAAGCATCCTTCAGGCTCTCTTATTTCTCCTACCTTACCCCCTTTGGGTTTCTTTCTTTATCTCTTCCATCCCAACAGATCCATGGGAGTTAATCTCTTCATATGGTTAATAAACTTACCTAATCACTACAGAAAACCCTGTTCTGCTTTCCAGGTTTCAAACATCTTTGCCATCATCACAACTTGTGTGCGTTTGCATGTGTATGTCTGAGTGTGTGTTAAAATGCATTTTAATTGTATACATTTTAATTGAATCATGGTGCTATACATAGTTATAAAACTGTTTAATATTGCATTTCACTCATACAGTGTCTAACACCCATTCCTTCCCAATGCGCATTTCCCATCAACAATGTCCCCAGTATTTCCTACTTCTGCTCTGCTGCTTCTATGGTAGACATTTTTCTTATTTTTTCTCTTTTCATCTTTTCCCTTTGAGGCATTGTAGTTTTTAATATTGTTTTGAAGAAATTCCATGCATATCACTTTATTTTCTTTCAGCAACTTGTTCTTGATCAGAGTGCTCATCACTCAATCAACACCCTTCCTAAGAATATACCTTAGAAGACCCTAAACACATTGCAGAAAAATCCTTTGCACTTCTATGGTCATTGCAACACTATTGACACTAGCCAGACTCCGGAAATAATCCAAGTTCTATAGAGCATATGAGAGGCTAAAGAACTATGGTATGTCTACACAATGGAATGCTACATAGCTGTGAGGCAATATGAAGTCATAAAATTTGTTTATACATGGATATTTATGAAGAGTAATATGCTGAATAAAATAAATTATTCTAACTACTTTGTCTCCGAGTTTTGATCTGTTCCAGATGGAAAAATATATTTTTAAAATTGAGAAATCTCCTTTTTGTGTTCACAAATGTTAGATATCTCCACTCATATACCAACAACAAATCAAGTTGGGAACACAAAGATTATTCGTGAAGTTTTATGGGCCAGAGATTTTTCACAATTTGAAAGGTTCTGGACATTGGTTTTTTGGGGGGAATTTTTTCTTAAACTAAAAAGACTTCAATGTTATGTTTCTCTTCTGAGAGCATTACCCTAAATTTTCTATCTATTTATCTGATATTTATGTTAAAAAAGCAAGTTTAAGAAATGTACATTTTATTTCTCTATCAAAATGGAGACAGTAACCAAAGCCAACAAAACCAGATTCTTTTTAATAGAAGCATGAACACCATACTGATCTAATCTTATTAAGTATTCCCTTTGTGGAAAGCAGCTGGGGGATAGCACTATGAAATTCTTCACCTATAATATGTGACTTGTATGTTCATCAGGATTTTGTGAGAAAATTCGGTCAAAACGCTTTAAATGTCAAGATGAATTTTACTTTTCACAGTTGCATGATTAGCTTTCAGACACTTTATTTTGCTCACCAAAAGTCAAAGTCAAGCTCCTTATTTGAAGAATTCCTTGAGATTAATTAGAGTTCTAAAATTAAAATGATAGAAACTAAAAATTATGAATAAATGCTTCTAAATTTCAAGGATCATGTCTTAGTATTTAATTTTATGTTTATTTCTCAAAAATTACATTGTGTGGGGTCAGAGCACACCATTACTTTGGGAAGTGTGTTTGTCTTGCATGCTATAGTGGGTTAAATCTCTGGTACCCCATATAGCTCCTTGAGCCAGTCAGGAATAATACCTGAGTACAGGGCTCAGAGTTGTTCCTGAGCACTAGTGGGTGTGGTCTAAAAGCAAACAAACAAAACATATTGAATTGCTATTAACTTTTTATTCATTATCAGGAAGGACTTCTGTATTCAAACGTTATTTGTAACATCTTGAATATCTGTGTTGCATGTTTCTTTTCTTTCTAATTTTTAGTGGTTGGGGAAAGAATCCCAACCATCACTAGGGATCAACATTCCACTTCTGGAAATACTGGACCAGCTGAACCTGCACAATGTGAGGGTCCAAGGTTTAGGTGCTGCTCAGACACTACGATATTAAGGGCCACCAAGATCACACTGGGGGATGCTCTAAAGTTCTGTAGTGTTGTGGATGAGACCAGAGTCAGAAGCTTGCTAGGCATATGATAACTGCTGCACTATCTCATGGTCACATTTATTTCAGCGTTATTTTATTTTAATTTTTCTTTCTTCCTTTTAGGGTGCACAAAGTATATATGATACATGGGCACAAATTTATCTTTCTCTGTTGCATATTTGTTTTCTCCCTGAGAGAACAACATCTAACTGATAAATTGCATTAGTTACCACCTAGCTTGTTTCTCCTGAAATTTGCTACTTATATGGGGATAATATTACTTATTACTTATAGACTACCCACCTAATTAGGAAAAACTTCAATAGAAACTCAAATTCAAGAATAAGGTGATATGAACAAGGACTATAATTTTGAAAATTAATAATTTTATTAAAATTAATATTGAATATGAGCTGTTCATTTTTTTTGCATTACCCCATACTTAGTTACATTACCAAACTGCAAGGATAAAAGCTCATTTTTTTATTATAACCACTATGACTTTAGAGAATCTGGAGTCTGTGAAACTAAAGTATTCCCAGTGCTCTAAAATAATTGAATACTGAGCATTGGGGACAAAAGAAAATTCAACTGAATATAAATTTTGATGCATACTTATCAAAAACAGAGTGGATAGTTTATAATTAAATAAGAACAAAGATTGGCATAAGGTACATGAAATCCTTTTAAAATTTCAGCTGAACCAATTCCTATTTCTAAAAGTATCTTTGAAAAAGATGTCTGCTTTCTGAGACTGAGGGGTATCCATGATCTCAAAAACAACCTGGTTGTAATCTGTCACCCCTGTAGGAAAGACTTGCTTTGAGGTGTACATAATTATTTATCTGCCTCTTGAAGAGATATACAATTTTATCCTGTAGAATTGTTTTATGAAAAGGTGATGAGAGGGGAATATAGCAATAGAAACAAGCTTCTACTCAGATTTTCTAGATGAGTACACATCACCTCATAATCAAGGATCTAACCACTAAAAGCTAAAAGTTTATTTGCAGTTTTTTTTTTTTCATGAATTCCATTGAAGTCATTTATTTTTATGTATTCTTCACCAAGATGAAGACTTGGTCTGAATTTAATGCATTGGTGTCAGGCAGTGCTCTAAAAATACTATTTGAATAATATACGATTATAGTTTTGTCTATATTTATTTAGTTTTATTAGGTTTTGAGTGAGAATTAATATGACTTGGCAGCATTAATTACATTTGAATAAAATTTTAAAAGGTAAATTTTAGAGCATAGATCTACAGACATTTCTTGGAAGGAGATAGAAATGTTCTCAATTCTCTCTACACTGACATCTCAATTTAAGTTGCAGAATAAAAATTCAGTAGAATATTTAATTTAAATAAAAGTGTCTTTATTTTAAGTTGATTATTTTAAAATTATTTTTAAACACATTTTTGTATTTAATGCTAAAGCCACAAATAATTCCTGAATTTATATCTCCCTAATATCTTGACCAATAATTATCCCAATACTGTTGAGTATTTTCCATTTAGTAACAATAAAATAATAGAAGTAGATTGTATTTTAGGATTTGAAATAATAAAAAGATACTGGTATAGCAATATGAAATATGGCTGATAACATTCCTCATTATTGTTCAAATTCCTGATACTTAAGCAAAAATTAGTATATTTTGGTATATTAGTCTATTAATATTTTGTTGAACAATAAATATGTGAAATGTTTAGTGTTCAGAAACAAAGTTCAATCTATTTGCTCTCATATCTCTCTTATTTCTCCTTGACTCAAAATGTTAAAGTAAAAATTAAGCAAATAGCATACTCTTGTAGTTCAGATAAATATCAACAAGCAAATTTAGAAGCTAGACCAGTGATAAAGAAAAATTAGAAATTAGATCATAAAAATGTCCCATATTCTTCAGAAGTTTCCAACTCCCCTAAATGCAGAAAAGAGCTAAACTGCTGTTTAGTTTCAACAAAGCTTGCATATTTATTGAGCTTACTCACAGTTGCACAGTTGGCTTTACGTGTTACTCTTCTTTCATCTGTTATCTACAGAAGCTCTCCTGAGAGTGCCAACAAGGGCCAGTAAAAACTCCTAAAGGCTCCAGAAGAGCATGGCCTCTCCATTTTGTTCTGTGGCCACTTCTAACTAGTGCACCCCACCATAACATGCAGAAAAAAATCACACTTACATGCATGACAATGGGAAACTTGTGGGAAAACACCATGCACATATAATGCAGTTAATAGCTCTGATGAACCAAATATATATCAACCATCTGATTAATCTCTCAGATAAGGAGATTAGAATAGAAATATGGAGGATATGTATGGAAATCAAAGAAAATATAGAAATCAAAGAAAATATAAAAATCAAAGAAAATATAGAAAAACAGAAAAAAATAGAAATTAGAAAACTCCAAACTAAAGTAAGAGACCTGAAAAACATGGTAGCTGAACTGAACATCTCAATAGAAAACCTCTCCAACAGGGTAAAAGCAGCCTAGGACAGAATCAGTGAACTTGAAGATCAAATGCAGAACAATTCCATACAACAGAAAAGATTGAAAAAAACCTTAAGGAAAATAATTTGACAATGGAAAAAGTACTCAAAGAATGTGAACAGATGAAAATAGAAGTCTTCAATAGATTCAACAGGAACAACGTAAGAATTATTTGAGTCCCAGAGGCTCAGGAAGGATATTCACAGGAAGAATCAGCAGTCAAAGCCATCATCATAAAGAAACTCCCAGAACTAAAGACTGCATGGCATGCAATCAAATCCTTCTTTCCCAAAGAGTACCAGCTAAAACAGACCCAAAGGAAAAAAAAAAACCAAATTACATCCTAGTCACAATTATGAATTCCACATAGAGAGAGAATCCTGAGAGCAGCAAAATCAAAAAGGGATATTACATTCTTAATCTTAAGGAGAAACCTTAAGATTTGCAGCAGACATGTAACAAGAAACTCACAAGGCCAGAAGTCAGTGGTGATATATTGTGACAAGACTGAATGAAATGGCAGCTTTACCTAGAATACTGCACCCAGCCTGATTCAGGTTTGAATGAAGGATACATAGTGTCACAGATAAGCAACAGCTCAGAAACTTCACAGATGCAAAACCAGTCTTAAAGGAAAAATTGAAAAGGACTACTTTAAGATAACACAGACCAACAGACATGCCAAAATTATACACAAAGATGACATTAAATCCTATGACAATCATCCTCCCTCAATATAATGAACTAAGTGCACCAATTAACAGACACAAAGTGGATAAATGGATCAAAAAGATAAATACAACCTTCTGGTGCCTATAAGAAACACATGTGAACAGTCAGAAAACACATAGACTCAATATCAAAGGCAGGAAGAAAATCATCCAAGCAAACAACACCCTTAAAAAAGCTGGGGTGGCAATATTAATATCAAACAACACAAACTCTAGACCCAGAAAAGTTATAAGGAGCAAAGACAGACATTTTGTACTAATCAAGGGATATGTGCAACATGAAGAAATCACAATACCAAACATATATGCCCCCATTGAGAGACTGGCAAAATATCTAATACAATTATTGAGAAATTTGAAAGAGGACATCAATAATAACACAATAAATGTGTGAGACCTCAACATGGCCCTGTCAACAATTGATAGGTCAACCAGACTGAAACCCAACAAAAGTGACTAGATCTGAAAAAAGAAATGGAAGAAAGAGGCCTAGTAGTAAATATATATGTCTTATACACACACACATATATATATGTATATATATATATATACATACACATACACCCCCAGAAACCTTGATACACATTCTTCTCCAATGTACATGGGTCATTCTCCAGGATAGACCACATGCTAGCATATATAAAATGTCTCCATAAAATCAAGAGGATAGAAATTTTGCAGGCTACCTTTACTGACCATAGGCTCTGAAATTAGATTAAATTAAATTAAAGGGAAACAGAAGAATATTAACAACTGGAAATTAAACAGCCTGCTATTGAACAACCAGTGGCTCCGAGAGGAAATCAAAGAGGAAATCAAACCTTTCTTGGAAACAAATGAGACAATGAAGACACAAACTATCAGAATCTATGGGACACAGCAAAAGTGGTACAGAGAGGAAAATTTATAGCTTTGCAAGCACACATCAGGAGGAATAAAAGGGCATAACTCAATAGTTTAATGACCAGGCTTATAAAATTAAAAAAATAATCAACAAAAGGAACCCAAATAGGGAGAACGAAGGAAATAACAAATCTTAGAGCAGAAATCAGTAATGTGTAAATGCAAAAAAAAAAAAAAAAAAACCCAAACCCAAAAGATCAACGAAAGAAGAAGTTGGTTATTTGAAAAGATAAACAAGTTTGATAGTCCACTGGCAAAATTCACAAAAAGAAATAAATAAATAAGAGAGTGAAAGAAACTTGATTACCTGTTTTAGAAATGAAATGGGGGAGATCACTACAGATACTGCAGAAATTCAAAGGGTAATCAGAGATTACATTGAGAAATTCTATACGATTAAATATGAGAATATGCAAGAAATGGATAAATTTTGGGGCACTTATAACCTTCCACAGTTGAGTAAGGAGGAGGTAACATATCTAAAGATCCACATCACTATTGAGGAAATTAAAAGGTCTGTCCAAAAACAAAAGCATAGGTCCAGATGGATTCACTAATGAATTCTTTTCAACCTTTCAAGAGGAAACTACTAACAATCTGGCCAGGCTCTTTTATGAAATTGAAAAAATGGGAACACTTCCAAATAGCTTTTAATAAGCCAACATCTACTTGATACTAAAACCAGACAGAAATTCTGCCAAAAAATTTACATACCAATATCCCTGATGAACACAGATGGAAAGATCTTCAACAAAATCCAGATAAATAGAATTTCATGCTTCATCAAGAAGATCATTCACTACAATCAAGTAGGTTTCATCTCAATGCAAGGATGGTGTAGCATCCGTATATCATAATATCATAATACACAACATCAATAACAAAAAAATAAAAATAGTTTATGATCATGTTTATTGACACACAGAAAGCACTTGATAAGGTCCAACATCTATTCCTGATAAAAACTCTTAGCAAGATGGGAATGAAAGGAACCTTTCTCAAATAGTTAAGGCCATCCTATCACAAGCAATGGCAAATAATATTCTAATAAAGAAAAGTAAAAGTCTTCGTCCTAAAATTCTGGCACAAGAAAGGCTGTACTTCTCTCAACACTCCTTTCAATCATAATACTGGAGTACTTGCTATAGCGATTAGGCAAGAAAATATATGAAGGGAATCCAGATAAAAAAGGAAGAAGTCAAGCTCCCACTGTTTGCAGATAACATGTTACTGTACTTACAAAACCCTAAAGACTCTACTAAAAAGATACTAGAAATAATTGATCCATACAGCAATGTGGCAGGCTACAAAATTAACACACAAATATCAATGGCCTTTTTATACACCTATAATGATAGGGAAAAAAATCGACATTAAGAAAAAAATCCATACACGTAAGTGTTACAGAAACTCAAATATTTTGGAGTCAACTTGGCCAAAGATGTGAACTACCTGCACAAAGAAAACTATAGAAGCCTACTCCAAGAAAAAAGAGGGGACATGCAGAAATGGAAAACATATATCCTGATCATGGTTTAGAAGGAGTAATATCATTAAAATGGCACATACTCTTAAAAGCATTGTACAGACTTAATGTGATCCCTCTAAAGATACCCATGACATTCTTCAAAGAAGTGGATCAAACACTCCTGAAATTCATTTGGAAAAATACACAGACTAGAATAGCTAAAGCAATCCTTGGGAATAGGAAATGGGGAGACATTACTTTCCCCAACTTTAAACTGTATTACAAAGCAATAGTTACGAAATCAGCATGGTACTGGAATAAAGACACACTAGGAGAGCCTGGGAAAGGGTCTTGTGGTACTAGCATATTGGGAATCAAACTCAGGGCCTCACACATGCCAGACTTCCATTCTACTATTAAAGTTATCTCCCAGCCCAAGGGAAATTATTGCATAGTAAAAATTTCTCCGTGAAAATGTTTCAATTGGTGACTTTATTAGCTTCACACACTTTATTGCTTTATATAGCAATCAAAGCAAGGTGTGTAGAACTTTTATAGAAAAGAAAATTGTATTTCAAGAACCAAAGAATTCCAACTATAAGAGACGAATTATTCTAGTAGACTTGCTTCTCAGTATTTTAGAGCTTGAACTACAGATTTGTGCTTATTAAGTGAAGACAGTTTAGTGATTTAGAATTAGCAGGTTAAATGTCAATAGCTAAGACTTATTTGGTTAGCAAGTTCAAATGGAAATTATGGCAATTTATTAAGATATTTGTTATATATAATTTTTGATGAATTGTTTCATAATTAAATTCTCTATTTTTTTCTACAAAGATATTATTAAAAGCCATAAAAGTATTTTTTCTGATCGCCAAAATTATAAGACTCTTTTCTTATTTAATATTAAACCATTTTACCTAAGAATACTTATTTTAAAGAATCCAAATTGTAATCTTTTTCACTTAGAAATTGCTAGGATACCTATTCTCTGTCAACTTTTCTCTTTGACTAATTTATAAAAAATTTTTTAACCCTAGACTAATTTGCCTGAGATAAATGTAGGTCCATATTCTACGAATATCTGTAATTATATTTCATAAATATTTATGTCTTTGATGATAACCCTAGAATTATTTTCCTATAGTAATAAAGTGATATTCTATTTGCTTAAAATATTTTATTTAAAAAAGTACCTTATGGAAACTAATCTTTATTTCCTAAGCCTTAAGAAATTAAGCAAAGATAAAACATGCAAAAAAATCAAGGAATTTATATTAATTAATCAATTTATATTTTTAATTACAAATATCATATTTGGGGCAATTTGAACTACAAAACAGTAGCCATAATAATTGATATTTATAATTGATTTACTAATTTAAATAATTTCCAAGTAATTTAAGAATCTTTATTATAAGTCCTAAAATTAAATAAATTATGGGATATACAGACAAGTGTACAGTTAGCAAGTTTCCACAAAAAGTTTCAAAATGTGATACAGCAAGTACAGAGATCAGAGTTCAAGAAGTGTAATTGTTATTATTTTAAATATTAATGAGAGACACTCATCCTTCACACCTACCATTCTATCCTTTTTCTTGATGCTATATTGGTCCAATATAATTTTTTATCCTAACCTACACAATAATAAATAGTTTTCCTATATTGGAGATTTATTTGTAGGCCAAAACTAGCATTGATCAGGGATTACTCTGGATTCTCTCATCAGTGACCAATACTGTGACTCAGGGGGACATAGGGAGGGCAAGGACCATACCTGGGCCAGCCTTATGCAAGACAATATACCTATTCACTGGTACTATCTCCAGCTCCATTTTTTCTCTATAAAAATACTCATTTGAGTCTATTTCTGTAAAACATTTTTATGAAACTCTATGTCTTTGAATTTACTTGTTTATACTCTTACTTGTGTGGTATTCCATTTTATGAACATATCCCAAGTTAATGGGTATTCTATAAAGAAATATTTGCAGTTTTATCAAACTTTGTTTAGTACTACTGAACACCCTTAAATATGACCTTTATTGCTAATACAAATACATATATGTGAATATGTGCATTGGGAAAAGATATAGGGTTTTGATCTAAGTTTTTCTGTAACCAAAAAATTGATTAGATCATTGAATGTGTATTAATATATTTAGAATCAATATATATTAGTTGGATAGTACTTATATCATTTGCAGTGTTAGCAATAATATATATAAAACACCCTGTTGCTACTGCAATTTAAAAATTAAGTAAAATATTACTATCAAAATTTGCGAAATTTTATTGGAATTTTAGTGAAATTTTATATTTTTATCTTACCATTATGTTTTATTTTAGTGAATGAGATTAAGACTCCCCCAAAGCACAAAAGTACTATAGTATTTTTAGTTAAAAGTTAATTAAGATGGGGGCCGGGAGAGATAGCATGGAGGTAAAGCGTTTTGCCTTTCATGCAGGAGGTCATCGGTTCGAATCCCGGCGTCCCATATGGTCCCCCGTGCCTGCCAGGAGCAATTTCTGAGCCTGGAGCCAGGAATAACCCCTGAGCACTGCCGGGTGTGACCCAAAAATCACAAAAAAAAAAAAAATTAATTAAAAAAAAAAATAGTTAATTAAGATGTTGATGCTAAGTATTAATTACCAGAATGTTTAGGTGTGAAAGCTAATTTTTAAAAAGAAAACTTCCCTGAAAATAATTTTCAATGAACATAATGTAGAAATTATATAAAGTCGTATATAAAAAAGAATTCCCAGAAGTGAAACTGTTTATAGATTCCCACTTTACTCAGATGTTACGTGTTTAATGAAACATTCCTTATATGGCTTTTGGGTTCTAGTGTACATATTATTAAAATTGAGAACAAAATACCAGTGTTTGACTTTCTTTGAAATGCAAATAAATGATGACTGTAAGAAGCTTGCATAACAATTTGAAAACATGAGACCTGCCAACAATTGTTTAAATTGTTTCTTTCATAGCTTATTATTTAATTATATTTTTGTAGAGTGATTTCAACACAAAATTACAGCTTGAGCAAATTATGGTAAAATTATTTTTAAAAAATTAGTATGTATATATTTCAGACCTTATAATAATCATGTAAACATATTTTGGTTTACTTCAAAGACCCAGGAGGAAAATTTTTAGGTAATTTTACTTTTGTAAGTTTTGGAGGTTTTCTTGGTTTCTTCCAAAGATTTCTTGGTTTAACTTCAAAGCTCAAGGGAAAAAAGACATATTGGTGTTTTTTACTTTTGTAAGTTTTGGAGGATGGTGGAAAATTGTTTGTATATTGCTCTATGTTCACTATGTAAGATATTTTAAAGAACGACAAACTTTTACTTTATTGATCAAGTGTCGTAAGCATGAGTCTGAGTATATGGTATTTTGTCAGGAACTGAACCTGAGTCTCATACACAAAAGACAAGTGATCTACCATTAGACTACACTTTTCACTTTTAATGCGCTGCTTTGCTTATTTTAAAATTTTACTTTATATTTGGGGTGCTGAAGATTGAACATAGGTCTCATAAAAAACTAAGCTGATTGTTTACCACTGAAACCACTATTGGGACTGTAATAGTTACTTGGGATATGTACACACAGTAGTAGGATCCTATACATACATATATACATATATATGTATATATATACATCACACATATGGATATAGATAGAGATTATGCCCATTTTTGATATGCACTAATTACATTTCTTCTCTTTGTATCTATAATCACTCATTTTTATTAAGTGTCAAAGAATCAAGGTTCATTTCTCTCATCATTTGATGTAAAGATTTAGAAAATAATCTGCAAAATATTTTTTTCTGTATAGATTTCCTTTCCTTAATCTCATAATTAGCTAGAAAATCAAGTCAAACAATATGTTATAACAATTCATAATGTTAAGCCTGCTCAAATTTCTTTGCCTACATTTGGCCCATATTTGAATACTATGTTTGATTCTAGATTATTGGCAAGTTGTCAGATTTTTTCTCATTATGTAACCTAGAATCTAATAGGATGAAATATGACAAAGAATCATGTGGAGAAAGAAAGAAACAACCAAACAGCAGTTGTTTTAGTAAATGTGAGATTTGGATGCTAACCAGAGGTCTCAGTGACTTGGTTTATTTATGAAATGTTAAAACAATGGGTAAAAACAAAGACACCAGGACGACAAATCTTTGTGCAAAGGGAATTAATGTTGGTTCATAGAATACTCAGGAATAGTCATTTCAGCTGAGTAATATAATGAGTTAAGGTTTAAAATCATACTCTATTAGCAACAACTATTAATTCTATTTATAGTGAAATAAGGAGAAAGTCTAAAAAAATTTTAGTTATTAGTATAGGAATGATCTTACAGTTTGATTCTATATAACCTATTGTGGCAATCCTCTCACAACATATGCAAATAAAACCATCATACTGTAAGTTTTGTAATAATGGTGCTTAAATAAGGATGCTTAAAAAATTTTAAAAAACTTATGTAGTGGAATATGTTAATTATTCTCAGTAAAACTGGAAAGAAATACAAGTCATTCAAAGTTTCTTTCAGTGTTAGAGTTTACATCAAAATATGAATTCAACAAACATAAGATGCTACTAGAAATTATTTATAGTGGTAATTATATAAACATAATAAGACAATCTTTGTGCTTGTTTTAGAAGGCCTGTATAATTTTTAATCAATATATGTCGCCTTAAGTAAATAAAATTGGACAAAAGACTTACTGGGAATCAAAAGCACTGAATTTGTCCAGGGAGTTTTGAATTTTAGATGATAGCAGTGAAGTTTTTTTCTCTTTCTAAAATTAGGAATGCAGAGTAGTGATTTAATTATAATGTGCACAGCAAAAGTATTATGAAGGTACTCCCACTATGTGCAAAGAAGAAATGAGAAATATAGACAATATAAACATTATGATGTATAAAACTATCACTCATTGCATAAGCATAGACAATATAAAGTATTTATAACAGGACACAAAGTACTCAGCAGATACAGAGTTAAACTATGAAGGTGAGATTGATAAGAAACTAGTCACGAATTTTTCTTTTATCATAAAGCCTATTATCAGGTATCCTGATTACCTCATGAAAACTTGTCTTCTGTTTTCTCATGATTCTCTTTCTACTTAAATTAATAATTAAAATTAATTTAATTAACTTTTGAACTATTAGGTAATATAACTAATAGGTAAATGTCTATAAGTAAAGTAATTTATTTGTTTTCTTATTAAGAGATTCCTATAGCATAGTTTTGTTTTACTGTAAGAAGTGGGTCAGAAAAATATAAGTGAGTCACTTCAGAAAACTGGTTCTCTACTAAAGGCAAAATATCTAGCAGAGAAACAAATGGTTCACATCAAATAGAAAGCCTGTACATGGAATAATCTGGTCAGCCATGGAAATTCAAATAATGATAAAGCAAAAACACACACTTTTAGAAAATGAAATTGAGCTCAAATTTCTAAAGACTAAACATAAACAGACAAAAACTTTAACATATATAATATGTCTAATAAAGTACATTTCTGAAATTTTTTTAGAATATAAAAATACTAGAGGTGTTTTTATGAGTTACAAGTGTATTTTTGATAAATGTATAGAAGAAACCTTAGAACTACATTTAAAAACTACATAAAATCAAAGGCTGATTAACACTTTGTGGAAATAGTTTATTGAATGGAATAATGTCCTATGCAGTCATGAAGAATTCTCTTTGATGTGTGCGACTGACTTAGAACGGACTGCAGTTCGATCCTCTGGCATCCCATATAACTCACCAAGCCAGGATAGATTTCTGAGTGCAGAGCCAGGAGTAACCCCTGAGGATCACAATGTTTAAAAGCACTTGCAATAAAGAATGAAGAGTTTTGTAGCTAAATTCTTATTTATTTCTAGAAATGTTGAAAATGAATGTCATCTTAGAATCATTGGACTATTAGGAGAAATAACTGGTTTACCTAATAGCATGCTTAAGTTTAAGTTTTCTCAAAAATCTCTCTATTCAGTGGTTATCCTCTAAGCATCAAAATTCTCAGCATTAAAAACTTCTTTATTTCAGTAGGAAAATAGTTGTCAAGCAAATTAATCAAAAAAGTTTTATTTTTAATTGAAACCTAAAATCCTGGGGCTTGGGTAGGTGGGTCCAAAGTTGGGACATATGCATGGCACAGGCACGCATGAAGAAAATGCCTGAGTTCAATCTATGGAACTGATAATTGATTTCTCAGTACTACTAAGTATAGACCTGGACCCATTGAGCATTGAATTATCAGGCCCATATAGCTGGGCCAATATGTCTGGGGGTGGTCCTGAAATATCCTGAGCTCTACTAGAGAGACCACCCCAATTCTAGTCATAATGAACTTGTATCATTTACTAATATTTTTTGCACTGCCTGGACTCAGATTCAAGGCCTAAAATATCACATATAGAATATGTTCTACAATTGAACCACATTTCCAACTTCTGTATCTCCTAACAACATTGGTCTCTGTGTTTTAGTATTGAGTTTATCTCTTTATAAACATCACACATAGAAAATGTTCTACCATTGAATCACATCCAACTCCTATATCCTCTAACAATATTGGTTTCTTTGGTATTGGATTTATTTCTTCTTTCTTATTTTGGTATTGGATTTATTTCTTCATATACCTTCTTTCTTCAAATGGTCCACCCACACATAGATACTTTGATTATATATTTTGAATCATGGCTATAAATGAGAATGTTGCCATGTGAACCTCAGACTTCGGCTTCAGAGTGCCAGAGTATTCTACTGGAATCTCTTTGTATGGCAAAAAACAAAATGTACCAAATAATGGGCACATCCCAGAGGCAGTGTTTCAACACATCAATATAGAAGGGAGATCAAGTGACCTCACTTTCAAATGTGTTTCACAGAATTTTCATGCATGTCTTGTCTCCCCTTATTAACTGAAAATAGTATTATTTCTGGTCTCTATTTTGACTTCAAAATATTTAATTAAATTATATTCATAGTATAGAGATCCAGTAAATCATAATTAAACATTTTTGTCATATCCGTATGTTGCCT
Source organism: Suncus etruscus (assembly GCF_024139225.1). NCBI lineage: Eukaryota > Metazoa > Chordata > Mammalia > Eulipotyphla > Soricidae > Suncus > Suncus etruscus. The sequence goes on from NC_064851.1 coordinate 112,643,507, forward strand.
CCATTTGAATTCTACCTGAAGTCTTGTGTTCACGATTATATAAATGATACAGACTCAAATAAGTGGGATTTTTGGTGAAGAAATTACATTTACTGAGAAAAGATGGTGAAAACAGAAGTTGACATATGTACTGGAATGTGATAGGCTTGATACTACATAACACCATCAGGTATGGAAATTTGTATTTAACATTTCTCTTTTTTTTTTTTTTTTTTTTTTTTGGTTTTTTGGGCCACACCCGTTAGATGCTCAGGGGTTACTCCTGGCTACGCGCTCAGAAATTGCCCCTGGCTTGGGGGGACCATATGGGACGCCGGGGGATCGAACCGCGGTCCTTTCCTTGGCTAGCGCTTGCAAGGCAGACACCTTACCTGTAGCGCCACCTCGCCGGCCCCGTATTTAACATTTCTCAATGAATAATCTCTCAATCTTTATTTCTCATAAAACCTGAAGGAAATATTACATTTTAAAATTTTTCATACTTTTAGATCTCAATAAATTATACCTCAATACTTTATATATATTATTTGACTATATATATTAATATTATACATAGTTGCAGGTATATACCTGATATTTATATAGATATTATTTGTGCTTTAAATATACTATTATTATTTTCTACTTACCCTAAATAATGGACTTGGGGTGGCTATTACTCTGTATAGAAAGTAATGTTGTTGTATTTTTTTCATATTTGTATTTTCACTAGAGTATAGATTTGTAATTTGGGGTGTAGGGTAAGAAATCAAATAAGAAATCAATTATTTATTTGTTTTATTTTATTTACACTTTTTAGCTTTGCAAAGCAAATAGTTGGTATTAACTATGCATTGCTACCCTTAAAAATAAATTAATTTTAAAAGTATTAAAATGAATTTTAGCAATACCTTTGAGCATAAATCCATGTTGTTTCTAGAAAACAATAGTTTCCATCATTAATGTAGCTACTAACATCATTATAGATGACTTTCAGAATTTCATACCATGGTATTTAAAAAAATAGATTGGGAATATTAAAATTTACAGCTTGTATTTTTATTATTTATGATCTCTTGAATTTCTTTGTATTGTTAATTTAAACATATTGCTATTAAAGAGAATTTAGGGTTGATATTTTATCTCAAATTGTCTGTCTTTAGTTCCCAACAGCATATACTCAGAACACTCATCACTGAGTATATCCCTGGAGATTGGAACACAGCACGATATGGCTGTGGATACCCCCAGAACTAGTACTGGGTAATCCCTGACACTGCAGGGCCACGACATTACCAAATTCTTGGGCCCTAATGATAAACCATTGATCCACTTGACGATGTATGGCCAGAAATGGCCTCCTAGATTCCCTCAATACATTGAGGTTATTGAATATGTATAAAATGCCTCAAGTAACGTTATTACCCCAGAAATCATAAAACTTATTTTCATTAGACTATAATGAAACTGAATATAATGATCCTGCCAACTCTCCGCCACTTAAGTTTGAAGTTATCGAGGAGCTGGCTCATAGACCTCAATCTGTGCGCTCGCGCCTTGCCAAGCTTTGGAAACGACTGAATCAAGGGTAGCAGATGCGGTGACTGGAAGCCCCACAACTCTTCACACAGTGTGGCCAGTCCACCGAGGCACGTCTGTCCCTTCCATATTGTATACTAAACAGGGGGAGATGTGGGAGATCGAGCACCCCACATATCAAAGGAACTCTGAATGAATTTTCCACCACCTGCCTGATTCAAGCCACAAAAGTTTGCATAGCCCCGAACCAACAGAAAACTCTGCAAATAAATTTAGCTCAGCACAAAGAATCTGGCTTAACCAGATGCCTTAACCTTTCCATGGAACCTGTTTTTGTAACTGCTCTCAAGCATGTAGTTATAGATATGTTTTTGTAAAGTTTAAATTATGATCCTTATTGCTTGCACAAAAGATAGATCTAAATGGAAAATAGGCTAAACAAATAATTGTATTTGCGTAAATATCAATTAGCTATTTGTTTAAGAATTTGCTTCCCCTCCCCCCATCCTGCCAGGTTCCTCTTTATCCTTCCCGCCATCAAAATGTGTTTATGCTCCCATTGGTTAAAATTGTTGTACTTGTACAAATCTGATTGGTTTATGTTTCAATCCTATGTTACTACTCCTCCCACTGAAGCAGGGCATAAAAACCCTGATCTCCCCTCAATAAACCTCTCGACTGGCAAAAAAAAAAAAAAAAAAAATCAAATGGGTTACACAAAATCCACCACATGAAAAAAAAAAAAAGAATATAAGTTTCTGGTTGCAGGATTCTCTACTGCATTACTGTTCCTGTAGTTAGAAAAAAAATATAAGCTTACTGATTGAATAAACAAACCAAACATGAAAAATAAGAACTGAGTAGAGCTTCATGATAACTCAAAGAGCTGAATCCCCTAAACAACATTTACTATGTTGAACTCCGTTGGCTGTGGGTTTCAAAAGACAACAAAACAAAAAACAAAACTGATTGAAGGTGTAGTATATGAGTAAAATGTTACACAAAGGGAAGGGGGAGTGATTAGTCATGATTAGTAAGGTGTGAGAAAATTATCAGACAGCAATTTATACTGTTATTTTTTTTAACTATGATTCAGACTTATCATGCAAACTTAATGTGGGAAGCTGGAGAAGACAAATAATTTGACTGTACAGGATATGGCCACTTACATGCCCTCGTTAAAGAACCTGGAAGACAGAGTGAAATCCATTTGTCAGGCTGATTTACACTCAGTGCACTATTCCTTCTTTAAGAACTCTTCAATGATCCCTCAGGTCTAGGTGAGGCATAGCCAGTGGTAAAAGTTTCTCTTTTTCTCTCTCTCTTTCTCTTTCTTCTTTCTTTCTTTCTTTCTTTCCTTCCTTCCTTCCTTCCTTCCTTCCTTCCTTCCTTCCTTCCTTCCTTCCTTCCTTCCTTCTTTCCTTCCTTCCTTCCTTCCTTCCTTCCTTCCTTCTTCTTTCTTTCTTTCTTTCTTTCTTTCTTTCTTTCTTTCTTTCTTTCTTTCTTTCTTTCTTCTTTCTTTCTTTCTTTCTTTCTTTCTTTCTTTCTTTCTTTCTTTCTTTCTTTCTTTCTTTCTTTCTTTCTTTCTTTCTTTCTTTCTTTCTTTCTTCTTTTTTCTTTCTTTCTTTCTTTCTTTCTTTCTTTCTTTCTTTCTTCCTTCTTTCCTTCCTTCCTTCCTTCCTTCCTTCCTTCCTTCCTTCCTTCCTTCCTTCCTTCCTTCCTTCCTTCCTTCCTTCCTCCTTCTTTCTTTCTCTCCTCTCTTCCTTCTTGCCTTCTTTCTCTCTTTCTTCTCTTCTTTCCTTCCTTCTTTCCTTTCTTCCTTCCATATTTCTTTCTCACAACATGTGACGCTCAGTGGTTATTCCTGGCTATATGCTCAGAAATCACTCTTTGCTTGGGGGACGCCAGGGATCGAGCCACAATCTGTCCTTGGTCAGCTGTGTGCAAAAAATACCCCCTATCGGTGTGCTATTGCTCCAGCCCCCCCTTTTTTATAAGAATTTTATAAAAGTTTTAATGAAGAGGAGATCTATGTGACTTATACCAACTTCTCAGAAAGTAGGATAAAAGAAATAAAAAATTGAAAAGCATTAGGAGATAGAAATATTGGAATTAGGCTAAGCTATTATCTTGATAAATATCAAGAAAAAATCCTAAATACCCTTACTAGAACACAAGATAAATCAAAATTTTCTTAATTGTAATTATAGTTTTTGCCTTTCTTCTTTTTTAAATATTTTTATTTAAGGACCTTGATTATAGGCTCGATTATAGTTGAGTATCAGGAACACCCCCTTCACCAGTGCAACACTCCCACCACCAATGCCCCTCATCTCCCTTCGCCTCACAGCCTGTATTTGAGACAGGCTTTCTACTTCTCTGACTCATTGACATTGTTATGGTAGTTGTCAGTATTTAAATTTACTACTCTACTGCACTCACCACTCTTTGTGGTGAGCTTCATACTGTGAGCCATCCTTCTAGCCCTCATCTCTATTGTCTCTGGGCATTATTATAATAATGTCTTTTATTTTTCTTAAAGCCCATGGATGAGTGAGAGCATTCTTTGTCTATCTCTCTCCCTCTGACTTATTTTAATCAGCATAATAGATTCCATGTACATCTATGTATAGGAAAATTTCACGACTTTCTTTTTTTTTTCTTTTTTTTTTCTTTTTTTTTTTTGGTTTTTGGGCCACACCCGGTGATGCTCAGGGGTTACTCCTGGCTATGCGCTCAGAAGTCGCTCCTGGCTTGGGGGACCATATGGGATGCCGGGGGATCGAACCGCGGTCCGTCCAAGGCTAGCGCAGGCAAGGCAGGCACCTTACCTCTAGCGCCACCGTCCGGCCCCAAATTTCACGACTTTATCTCTCCTGATGGCTACATAATATTCCATTGTGGATATATACCACAATTACTTTAGCCATTAATCTGTTGAAGGGCATCTTGATTGTTTCCAGAGTCTGACTATTGTAAACAATGCTGCAATGAATATAGGTGTGAGGAAGGGATTTTTGTATTGTATATTTGTGTTACTAGGGCATATCCCTAGAAGAAGTATAGCTGGATCATATGGAAGTTTAATTTTCAATATTTTATTAGGAATATCCTTCTTTTTTCTTTTTCTTTTTTTCTTTTTTCTTTTTTTTTTTTTTGTGTGTTTGAGTCATACCTGGTGAAGCTCAGGGGTTACTCCTGGCTATGCACTCAGAAATTACTCCTGGCATGGAAGACCATATGGGATGCCAGGGGATCGAATCACAGTCCATCCTAGGTTAGTGCATGCAAGGCAAATGTTCTACTGCTTGTGCCACCACTCCAGCCCTTCTTTTTTTTCTTTTCTTAATTTTTTTCTTTTTCTATGTAATCCCTTCCTCCCTCCTCTTCTTTCCTTCTTCCTTTTTCTTTTTTCTCTTTTTATCCTTTATTTCCTTCTTTTCTTCCTTTCTTCCTTACCAGGATTCATTTCAACGTGGGTCAGATCCATGGAAGGCTTATGCCCTACTTCACTACCCTTTACAACCTTTACTACTAAGGCCCCTTTACTACCACTCTAGGTCTGTGCAAGGATTTCTCAGGAGTTTAGCTATTGTCAACGGTGCAACCATTAAGCACAACGACAGTAACAAATCTGCAATTCTAGTTATGGTTCTTACAGTTGGCTACCTCAGTAAGAGCTGAAAATCTGATCTTATTTTCCAAAATAAGATAACAGTTTCAAGTAAATAGCTCTCTTCTGGCATAACTAAAAATCATCTCTTTCTCTACGACTAGCATTTAGAAAAAATTTGATAAAAGTTTGGATCATTTTTATTCTTTCATCCCAATTTTATTTGTCTATAATTATGTATTTATCCATTTGTCTCTGAGGTCATTTTCTTACAGAAATAAATCCAAAAACAGTGTATCATTTTTTATTTCTTTCTAATCACTTGTTCTTATAAGCAATGAAGCTGTTTTGAACCTTCATTCTTCTCTTTTAAACAGTGAAAAACTGCTTCATATAATACTGGCTATTCCATACTATTAGTTTTTATTATATGTCCTCATTAATAAGATTCTAAATAATAGTATGTATTCTCAAAATATCAATCAGATACACAAGGCACTGACAGAATTTAAGAAAAATATCTAACTCCATCAAAAAATGGGTAGAAAAAATGAACAGACACTTCCTCAAAGAAAAAGTACAAGTGGCCAAAAGACACATGAAAAATGCTCTATATAACTAATCATCAGGGATATGTAAATAAAAACAACAATGAGGTACCATTTTTAGCCACAGAGACTGGCACACATCACAAACTACAAGAACAATCAGTGCTTGTGGAGATGTGGGGAAAAAGGAACTCTTAGTCACTTCAGGTTGAAATTCAATCTTGTCCAGCCTTTATAGAAAACAATACGGATATTCCTCAATCATTGGAAATTGAGCTCCCATATGATCCAGCTATACCAGTACTAGGGATATACAGTAGGAACACAAATATATAATACAAAAATCCCTTCCTCACACCTACATTCATTGCAGTGGTATTTATAATAACCAAAATATGGAAACAGCCCAGAAGTGCAACAACAGATGAGTGGTAATAAATTGTATATATACACAGTGGAATACTATGTAGCCATTGGGGAAAATGAAGTCATGAAATTGTCCTATACATGGATAAATGTGACAACTGTTATGCTGAGTGAAATAAGTCAGAGGGAGAAAGACAGACACAGAATATTATCACTCATCTATGAGATTTAAGAAAAATAAAAGACATTATTGTAATAATGCCCAGAGACAGTAGAGATGAGGGCTGGAAGGACAGCCAATGATATGAAGCTTACCACAAAGAGTGTTGAGTGCAGATAGAGAAATAACTACACTAACTATTTTGACTATAGTAGTGTGTGATAGAAATTGATTGCCTGTCTTGAATACAGGTGGGGGAAGAGGGTGCCAGGGGTATTGGTGGTGGGAAGGTTGTATTGGTAAAGGGGGATACTTTTTTTATTATTGAAAGTCAACTACGAACATGTTTGTAAACATGATGCTTAATTAAGGATATTATAAAAATAATAGTAATGTTTTAAAAATTAAAAATAAAGTATACCTATTCTCAAGGAACAATATTAGATATTTTGTAATTGATTTCATAATAGTCTGTATTAGAATCATGCATAAGAATTATTCAATTTTCTTAATAATGAAAACCACTGGTATGTTGGAATAAATTGGATTTTTTATGTTTATAAATACATTCTTATTTTTTGAAAACTGAAATGTCAAAAATGTATTGTGGAATAATGTTATAATTTTTTTGGCAATTATTGAAAATGCTGTCATGACAAACATCAAACTGAATAATAGTGTTAACAATTGAGAAAAGAAAATTTGGGGGTGGGAAATAGAAAGAGTATAAATCCCTGGGGCCGGAGAGATAGCCTGGAGGTAAGGTGTCTGCCTTCCAGGCAGAAGGACGGTGGTTCGAATCCCGGCATCCCAAATGGTTCCCCGAGTTTGCCAGGAGCGATTTCTGAGCGTAGAGCCAGGAGTAACCCCTGAGCGCTGCCGGGTGTGACCCAAAAACCAAATACCAAAAAATTAAAAAAATAAATCCCTTCTATAAAGTGGCGGTGGGGGGGGGGACGTGGAGCAGCTGATGAAATAGGAGTGAACAGACAGAAGAGATTAAAAAGTACTCCTGGCTGGAATGGATTGGGAGCTGGTAGACTCAATGCTGCTCATGGTCTGCAGTACCAGCAATGACGTAGGGCCCTTGAGCTATGCTTTGAGGGTCTCTAAGACCATATTTATAGTTGTCTAGAGGCTCCTACAGTGTGAGGAACTGACCTGAGCTCACTGTATACAGGTATATATCTTAGCCCCTGTGCTATCTCTCCAATTCCACCCTCCCCCCATCACAATGTTCACTCCTGGCTCTGTGCTCAAAAATAGCTCCTGGCAGACTTGGGGGTCTATAGAGGATGCAGGGAATTGAACCTGGGTAAGTGTTAGGTGGTATGAGTGCAAGACAAACACCCTGTCTGCTGTGCTATTGCTCTGATTCCTCCAATTTTATTCTTAAGGGTAGCATGTCAATCATGAAAATTCTAAGTTTCCTTTTCTGAAAATATATATTTTAATTGGTTTATTTGTTTGTTTTGGTGTCAAACCTGGTGACACTCAGGGGTTACTCTTGGCTATGCTTTCAGAAATTGCTCCTGGCTTGGGGGACCATATGGGATGCCTGGGGATCGAACCCCAGTTTGTCCTAGGCTAGTGCATGCAATGCAAGTGACTTACGCCTTGTTCCATTGCTCTGGTCCCTTAATTTGTGTTAGGACTTATTTCCTATTAAAAACTTGAATGATTGTCATAGAGTGTTAGAAAATAGTCTCTTTATCTTTTCTCTACTGCACAATATTTCATTAGCATCACCTGGTTATAGAGAAAACTGGGTTTATTCTGCTCTCAATAAATTTTATACTTGTATAATTTAGAATATATTTCATAGATCAGAATTGAGGATTTCTTAAATTAAAATTTGAAATGAAAGTAAAAATTCAATGTGATGTCAAGGAGATAGCTCATATGGCTAGAGTACAGGACTTGTACATGGGAACGCTGGTTTTGATTCTGAGTAACACATAGACCCAAAGATGTGCTGAGAGTTACCCCATTCAAAAATGTGCTGAGAGTTACCCCAGTTATGTTTTCAAACTACAAAGAAAAAAATAAAAAAGATTTTTTTACTTCAAAAATGATGTATTTATGAATTTTCATAGTTTATTATATTTAGCATTTCTTTCAAGGAAAAGAATACCATATCTTAACTTCCCAATCTCTACAACCTGTGTTCTTATTAAAATAGTAAAACAATTATAATATTCCTTTAAAAGACAATATCTATATTTTGTCTATTTAAAACTAAGGAATATGTAATGGTTTTTTAAAAAAAAAATTGTGGCCAAACCTGGCTGTGTTCAGAGCTGACTCCTGGCTCTGAGCTCAGGCATCACTCCTCATCGTGGGCCACCATGTCAGGCATGTACCCTATATGCAGCACTTCCTTTATAACTCATGGTACCTCTTTTTTATATCATATCCTACTTTCCAATGAGTATAAATGAGCATCTTTTGTCCTAATATTATTTCTTATTTGTATGTAGCAGAGGTATTATATGAATAAGATATTGCTCATCTCTCAGTTTTATGGTGTTTCTCTGTAACCAACTTAAATGACTTGAAAGTATTATGAATCCTGAAATTTTCCTATACATGGATGTACATGGAAGCTATCATGCTCAGTGAAATAAGTCAGAGGGAGAGAGAGAGACGCAGAATAGTCTCACTCATCTATGGGTTTTAAGAAAAATAAAAGTCATTTTTGTAACAATCCTCAGAGACAATTAGAGGAGAGCTGGAACACTAGCTCACTCCATGAAGCTCACCACAAGAGTGGTGAGCACAGTTATAGAAATAACTACACTGAGAACTACCATAATCAAGTGAATGAATGAGGGAACTGGAAAGCCTGTCTGGAGTACAGGTGGGGGTGGGGTAGGATGGAGGGAGATTTGGGACTTTGGTGGCGGGAATGTTGCACTGGTGAAGAGGGGTGATCTTTATATGACTGAAACCTTATCACAATCATTTATGCAATCAAGATATTCAAATAAAGAGAAAAAAATGGAAAAAAAAAGAAAAAAATATAAAGGCCTGACATTTAAGGTTATCTATTTAATCTGAAATTATAAAAGAAGCTGCTAAAAAACTTGGTTGCTCACTTCTAAGCCTATTGCTGAAAATTAGGTTTTCTATAGCCTGGAGGCTTTCCTCTAAATAAATGAAATGTGCACTTATAAATGTCTTCTGTTTAAAACTTTATAACATTCTCAGTATGTGTATATATACTTATATATCAATTTGCAGCATATATCACATGAAGTAACCTTAAATGTTATTAAAATATTCAAGTTTCTAGAGAAATGGAAATTCAAGCTAAAACATTATTAATTAAAAGATGAGATTAATAGTTGTTTTGTTTTTTTTGATTTTGGAAAACATAGCCAGTGACACTCAGTGGTTATTTCAGGATATATGCTCAGAAATTACTCCTGGCTTTGTGGGACCATATGGGATGTGGAGATAGAACTCAGGTCAGTCCTGGGAGAGTTGCAAGGCAAATGCCCTCCTGCTGCAAGAACACTTTGGCCCCAAAACATAAAGTATATTAATACTTCATATTAATACAGATGCATTGCTTAGAATATGTTTTCTAAATTTATTTTTATGCATTCTATGTTCTTCAAGGATACATTTTATGATTAGTGTATTCATAGTTATACAACATTGTAATGAATCAAAACTTTCATTTAGGAAAAATATAGCTGATAAATAGTGGTATAGTCTACAGTGAAATCTTTATTTTTCTATTAATATTTTTATTTAAACACGTTGATTACATATATTATTTTACTAGGTTTCAGTCCTGTAATGAGCACGCCCCTTCACCAGTACAACATTCTTATAATCTAAGTCCCAAATCTCCCTCCTCCTCAAAACACCCCACCAGCACTCCAGATAGGCTTTCTACTTCCCACATACATTCATAGTGCTATGATACTTCTTAGTGTAGTTATTTCTCTTATTGCACTCACCACTCTTTGTAGTGAGCTCCATGTCATGAGCTGGACCTTCCAGCCCTCCTCTCATAGTTTCAGAGAATTATTGCAAACAGGTCTTTTATTTTTCTTAAAAACCATAGATCAGGGAGATTATTCTGTGTCTGTCTCTCTCACTGTGACTTATTTTATTCAGCATAATAGATTCCATATAAATCCATGTATCGGATAATTTCACGACTTCAACTCTGACAGCTGCATAATATTTCATAATATATATATATAGATAGATAGATAGATAGATAGATAGATAGATAGATAGATAGATAGATAGATAGATAGATAGATAGATAGATATACATACCATGATTTCTTTAGCCATTCGTCTGTTTAAGGGCATAATGTTTTTTCCAGAGTCTGGCTATTTTAAATAATGCTGCAATAAATATAGGTGTAAGGAAGGAATTTTTGTATTGTATTCTTGTGTTCTAGGGTATAATCCTGGGAGTGGAATAGCTGGGTCGAATGGGAGTTCAATTTCCAGTTTTTGGAGGATTCTCCAAATCACTTTCCATAAAAATTGGAATAGATGGCATTCCCACCAGTAAAGAATAAGAGTTCCTTTTTCTCCACATCCATACTAGCACTGTTTATTGCCATAATTTGTGATGTGCACCAATATCTGTGGTGTGCGATAGTACCTCATAGTTGTTTTGACTTGCATCTCCCTGATGATTAGCGATGTGGAGCATTTTTTCATGAGCCTTTTGCACACTTGTATTTCTTTTTTGTCAAATTCTCCATTTCTTCTCCCCATTATTGATGCGATTAGATGGTTTTTCCTGCAAAGTTCTGTTATCACTTTGTACATTTTGAATATTAGCCCCTTATCTGATAGGTATTGGGTAAATAGTTTTTCCCACTAAGTGGGTGGCTCTTGTATCCTGGAAACTATTTCCTTTGAAGGCAGAAGCTTCTTAGCTTAAAATATACCCATCTGTTGATCTCTGCTTCCACTTATATGGAGAGTGCTGTTTCCTTTTTAAAGTTACCTTTAGTCTCAATGTCATGGAGTGTTTTAACTACATGTTGTTCTATATGGTTTCAGGTCTGATATCGAGGTCTTTAATTCATTTGGATTTTACCTTCTTACTTGGTTTTAGCTGGGAGTCTGAGTTCACATTTTTGCAATGGGCTAACCAGTTGTGCCAACACCACTTGTTGAAGAGGCTTTCCTTGTTCCATTTCGGATTTCTTGCTCCTTTATAAAAATTAAGGTGATTGTACTTTGGGTGAACATTCTCTGATTACTCAAGCCTATTCCACTGATCTGAGGGCCTGTCTTTATTCCAATACCATGCTGTTTTGAAAACTATTGCTTTATAATACAGTTTAAAGTTGGGAAAGTAATGCCTCCAAAATTCCTTTTCCCAATGATTGCTTTAGCTATTCGAGGGTATTTATAGTTCAAATGAATTTCAGAAGTCTTTGATTCACTTTTTTGAAGAATGTCATGGGTATCTTTACAGGGATAGAATTAAATCGTACAATGCTTTGGGGAGTGTTGCCATTTAATGATGTTAATCCTGTCAATCCATGAGCAGGGTGTGTTTTTCCATTTCGATATGTCCTCTCTTATTTCTTGGAGCAGTGTTTTATAATTTTCTTCTCTATTAGTATTAGTATTGGTATAAAGAAAGGCTATTGATAAAAAAAAATTTTTTTCCTGTTAGTGTTTGTGGGAAGAACTTAAAATAATTCTGTAAGTGTTCATTTCTTTAACCAGGGGGTATAAAAATATAACTGAAGAAAATGTTGATAGATAAAAGCATATAACACTGAAATGTTTGGATAAGACTAATAATTCATATTTCTTATTTCTTTTTTTGGGGGGGGGGTTTGGGCCACACCTGGCATTGTTCAGGGGTTACTCATGGCTGTCTGCTCAGAAATAGCTCCTGGCAGGCACGGGGGACCATATGGGACACCGGGATTCGAACCAACCACCTTTGGTCCTGGATCGGCTGCTTGCAAGGCAAATGCCACTGTGCTATCTCTCCGGGCCCTAATAATTCATATTTTAAGAATTCTTCCAGTGCGTATTGATCTCTGGGAATTATTTTCTATTGTAATTACTGTTTTTGGCCATTAATAATTTTTTTTTTCAGAAATAGATGAGCTTATTTTTTGTATGTCTTACAAAGTTAAGAATTGGTGCTTTATATTTAAAAAGGCTTTCTTTGTGACATTTTGTTTTCAAAATATTATATAATTTTTGAAAGTAGACAGGGATATTTGAAGAAATTAAAACAAATTTGAAAAGGCTTACTTAATTTTTCCAAGACTTTCCATATTACTCACCAGTTATGTGTTCTAGTTCTGTAATATAGTAAAATTGCTTCTAACTCAGATGTGTTATGTACTTATACAGAATCTAGCCTCAAGTAGTTTCTCAAAGCATTGATTAATTTGTCAATCTCTTGATATTTATAAGAATTCTTTATTCTTTATTGTAAGAATGATGCTGCATACATATTATATACTTACTTAGTGTTCTGTTTTGTCACTGTTTTTATTATTACTAATTTCTAAAAATGAATTTCCAATAAACACTGAGCAATTATTGTAAAAAAAAAAGAAAGGCCATTGATTTTTGTGTGTTATATTTGTAGCCTGCCACATTGCTCTATGAATCTATTGTTTCTAGAAGCTTTTTGGTGAAGTCTAAAGGGTTTTCTAAGTAGAGTATCATGTCATCTGAAAACTGAGAGCTTGACTTCTTCCTTTCCTATCTGGATGCCTTTGATATTTTTTTCTTGCCTAATATCTATAGCAAATACTTTCAGTACTATGTAGAAAAGGACTGGTGAAAGAGGACAGCCTTGTCTTGTACCATAATTTAAAGATAAGGCTTTTAGTTATTCTCCATTTAGGATAATATTTGCCATTGACTTGTGGTAGATGGCCTTAACTATATTGAGAAAGGTTCCTTTTATTCTCATCTTGCTGAGAGTTTTTTCTTTTATCAAGAATGGGTGTTGGACCTTATAAAATGCTTTTCCTGCTTCTATTGATATGATCATATGATGTTTATTTTTCTTGTTGATGTTGTGTATTATGTTGATAGATTTACGAATGTTAAACCACCCTTGCATTCCTGGGATGAAACCTATGTGACCATAGTGAATGATCTTCTTGATGAGGCCTTAGATCCTATTTGCCAAAACTTTGTTGAGGATCTTTGTATCTGTGTTCATCAGGGATATTGGTCTGTAATTTTCTTTTTTAGTAGCATCTCTGTCTGGTTTTGGTATCAAGGTGATGTTGTATTCATAAAAGCTATTTGGAAGTATTCCCATTTTTTTCAATTTCATGAAAGAGACTGGCCAGGATTGGTAGTAGTTTCTCTTAAAAGGTTTGAAAGAATCCATTAATGAATTCACCTGGGCCTGGCCTTTTGTTTTGGGGCAGACATTTGATTACCACTCTGTGTCTCTTAACTGGTGCATTTTGTTCATTAACATTGAGCAAGGAAGGAAAGAAGGAAGGAAGGAAAGAAAAAAAGAAGGAAGTGGGAGGAATAAAGAAAAAGAGTGAGGGAGGGTGTAAGGGAGGGAGGGTGTAAGGAAGGGAGGGTGGGGAGGAAGGAAGGGAGGGAGGAAGGAAGGGAGGGAGAGAGATATGAAGGTAGGATAAGAGGAAGGAAAAAGAAAGAAAGAAAGAAAAAGAAAGAAAGAAAGAAAGAAAGAAAGAAAAGAAAGAAAGAAAGAAAGAAGAAAGAAAGAAAGAAAGAAAGAAAGAAAGAGAAAGAAAGAAGAAAGAAAGAAAGAAGAAAAGAAAGAAAGAAAAAGAAAGAAAGAAAGAAAGAAAGAAAGAAAGAAAGAAAGAAAGAAAGAAAGAAAGAAAGAAAAGAAAGAAAGAAAGAAAGAAAGAAAGGGAGGGAGAGAGAAAGAAGAAGGAAGAAAGAAAGAAAGAAAGAAAGAAAGAAAGAAAGAAAGAGAGAGAGAGAGAGAAAGAAAGAAGAAAGAAAGAAAGAGAAAGAAAAAGAAAGAAAGAAAGAAAGAAAGAGAAAGAAAAAGAAAGAAAGAAACAGAAAGAAAGAAACAGAAAGAAAGAAAGAAAAACGAAAGAAAGAGAAAGAAAGAAAGAAAGAAAGAAAGAAAGAAAGAAAGAGAAAGGAAGGAAGGAAGGAAGGAAGGAAGGAAGGAAGGAAGGAAGGAAGGAAAGAAGAAAAAGAAAAAGAGAAAGAAGAGAAGGAAGTTAAAACCAAAAGGAGAAAAGAAGGGAGGGAGGTAAGAAATTCTGCAATCCTTCAGTTTTGTATTTTCCCTATCATTACCCTGAGAGTGTTTACCTTGAGAATCAAGATAAATGATACTCAATCTCTACACATCACAGCTGCTTCCCATTCATCAGAAAAGAGGAAAAGGCTCTTCTGTTAAGATACTTCCAAGAAGTTCAAGATTTCCCAGTTTCCTTGGCAGCTTGGTGTATCCAGGCAGCCAAGTTCTGGAAACTCCAATATAAATCAAAAGGCTTGTTTTTCTTGGAAGTACCTTTACCACGGATGTTCAATAACCTATTTGGCATAGCCCCTCCTTTTCAAAATTAAAAATAAATTACTCATCATTTGCTCCCAAATCTACCTTCTTTAAGTGGAAAAGGTAGAAAGAATTTCCAACAAAGCCCTAGGCTATACTATGCTGTCCACTTTGGGAAATACTGCAGTGCGAGGTTATGAGGGTTAGAAATATGTTTCATATTCTGCCCTTGGGAATTCATTTTAGCAGAAACAAAAAGGAAACTCATGTAAGTAGGACAGGGTCATAATCTTACTATTTCACTGTGTTTCAAAAAATATCACTAAGGCAGTATTTTGAAGTAGTCAGAGGATATTGATGGGAAGATACAACTTGCATAGGGGTAAGTAAATATGGCCAGTGCAACAGAACATCCTGAAATTGGAGTAGAGGACAGAACTTTTCAAGATTTTCAAACAGGCTTTCACAAGATGTTAGAAGTTGGCATTTTAATTCTTTGAATTGTCAGTCAAAGCCTTAGTGTCTCACAAGTAACTTGTCTCTGTTCTTTATCTATATAAAAGAATGAAAAGTGGGGCCAACTCAAAATAAGGAAACTTGAAATGAATAAAGTTTATCTTTGGGGCCACACCCATCTGTGCTCAGGACTAGCTCCAGGCTCTGTGCTTAGAGATCACTTTTCACAAAGTTCAGAGAACTACATGTGCTAGTAGAGAGGGTGGGTGGAGAATACATTATTTTCACCCAAGAAAAGCAGCTTGGGGCCAGTGAGGTAGCACTAGAGGTAAGGGTGTCTGCCTTGCAAGTGCTAGCCAAGGAAGGAGCACGGTTTGATCCCCCGGCGTTCCATATGGACCCCCCAAGCCAGGGGCAATTTCTGAGTGCTTAGCCAGCAGTAACCCCTGAGAATCAAACGGGTGTGGCATGCAGGCAGGCAGGAAGGCAGGAAGAAAGGAAGGAAGGAAGGAAGGAAGGAAGGAAGGAAGGAAGGAAGGAAGGAAGGAAGGAAGGAAGGAAGGAAGGAAGGAAGGGAGGAAGGAAGGGAGGGAGGGAGAGAGTGAGAAAGAAGAAAGAAAGAAAGAAAGAAAGAAAGAAAGAAAGAAAGAAAGAAAGAAAGAAAGAAAGAAAAGAAAGAAAGAAGAAAGAAGAAAGAAAGAAAGAAAGAAAGAAAGAAAGAAAGAAGAAAGAAAGAAGAAAGAAAGAAAGAAAGAAAGAAAGAAAGAAAGAAAGAAAGAAAGAAAGAAAGAAAGAAAGAA
Source organism: Suncus etruscus (assembly GCF_024139225.1). Classification (NCBI taxonomy): domain Eukaryota; kingdom Metazoa; phylum Chordata; class Mammalia; order Eulipotyphla; family Soricidae; genus Suncus; species Suncus etruscus. Next base: position 112,659,444 of record NC_064851.1, read on the forward strand.
AGAAAGAAAGAGAGAGAGAGAAAGAAAGAGAGAAAGAAAGAAAGAAAAGAAAGAGAGAAAGAAAGAAAGAAAGAGAGAGAGAGAAAGAGAGAGAGAAAGAAAGAAAGAAAGAAAGAAAGAAAGAAAGAAAGAAAGAAAGAAAGAAAGAAAGAAAGAAAGGAAAGAAAGAAGAAAGAAAGAAAGAGAGAGAGAGAGAGAGAGAGAGAAAGAAAGAAATAAAGAAAGAAAGAAAGAAAGAAAGAAAGAAAGAAAGAAAGAAAGAAAAAAAAGAAAGAAAGAAAGAAGAAAGAAAAAGAAAGAAAGAAAGAAAGAAAGAAAGAAAGAAAAAAGAAAGAAGAAAGAAAGAAAGAAAGAAAGAAAGAAAGAAAGAAAGAAAAAAGCGACTTAACATCTTTATCTCTCCAGTTCCTAAATTGGGATTTTTATTTATATGAAAGACAGAAATAGATCTCATTATTTGAGTACCTCCTCTATCTTATAATTTCCTTACCTCCTTCCTTGAAACAGTCAATTTATCTTATTCTTTAACTTGGGACTAGTATATTCCTTTATTCTGCCAGATTGCTTTTAGAATTCATGTCCATGTAATTAGCCATATATAGGCAATTGGTAGCTTTTTCTCCAATTGGTTGATCTGAATAATTTTATTACTTGATCATCCTAAAAAGAAACTTGAGAAAGAAATCACAGTAGAAACTATTGGAAAAGGTAATTCTTGTTTTCTTTAATTTGTCTTTACTTTTGTTGTTGTTGGTGGTGGTGGTTTGGGGTTTTTTTTTTGGGGGGGGCACACCCGGTGACGCTCACAGGTTACTCCTGCTATGTGCCAAAAATCGCTCCTAGTTTGGGGGACCATATGGGACACTGGGGATCTAATCAAGGTCCATCCTGGTTCTGCTGTGTGAAAGGCAAATGACATACCATTGAGCTATTACTCTGACCTAGAGTTTGGCTTTATAAGTGGAAGAAGATTTTAATTCTCTGACATTCTCAAGGAAAATGGCTAAATTAACCGTATTAATGAAGACACAGGAGAGTTAGAGAACAGAAGGGTCAAATTCACTGGTTATATGAAAAGGGAGTTTTTTTAAGATCAGTAGTTGAAGTGCAGCTTTTGAATTAGAAGAGCGCTCAATCTTTCTGGGATTATATAGAATGTTAGAACAGAACCAAAGTGTAGTGGGCTGTAAAGATGGAGATTAGGGTTGCATATGCAGTAGATGAATAAACAGTCAATTCTTAAAGCAGAAGGCAAAGACAACAGGTGAGATAAACATAGACAATAAAGGAGACAATTTAGGCCAGTTTAGTCCTTACAAAGCCCAGACTTAACAGCAGTCTGTGGGCCCAGCTGGCCTTAAAGCTCTCAGAGGGAACAGTTCACTCTTCACCACTGCAGATGTCCCAGACTCATAGAAATACTAACTCCAACTGCACTAGCTAAAAAAAGATTGCACAGCCAAAGGTAGAGCTATATCTCTTCAATTAATTACTTATCTTTTCAAATAAGCATTGCAAATTGAGATATATAAAAGTAGAAAGGGAAACATCAGATACTTGAAAAGGGGAAATGTGTCTCATTCCATTTAAATGAATATTTGCACTAAATATTTCATGAAAAAGCATAAGGATGTGACCCACTTTCAAACTCTTTTATTCAATTCCTAGTTCTCTATAGGAGCTTCAAGTGTGGGATCCATATTACAGCCACATATTGTAACTGTATTTTTTTTTTCTTTCTGCATCTAGAAAATGTCTAACTTCATCCTACAAAGCGGTGCCTCTGGGAATTTTATGCTCGATTAAAAGAAAACATATGTGTTGTTTTAATATAAATTAATGATCCTAGAGTTAGTGTGGGATGGTGAGGCCTAGGCCTACCTCCCTGCAAGACTCTATAGTTTGCATGAAGGTCTGTAGTTTACATGGTGACAGCAGAAAAACTCACAAAGGAGTCAGATGAAGTTCTAGGAGTCAGCCAGATTTATTTCACGGTCCTAACTGCCATGTACATTTCCTCACATTATTTCTATGCTAAGCCTCTTCCTAAAGCTCCTTCTCTGCTCCTTCTCTGGATCTCTGGCTCTGTCTTTCTTTCAGCTGCTTCTCCAGGCTTCCTTGCCAACTGACTCCCTTTGCTGATGCTACTGCTGATGCTTCTTTGCTGATGCTTCTTTGCTGATGCTTCTTTGCTGATGCTGAATCCTTTACCTACTCTAACTCTCTTTCTTACCCACTCTCTCCCCCACAGTCAACCTCCTCTACCTGCCCATGACAAGTGTGGTCAGTTCTGATCATTCAGGTGATAAATTGGAAGAGGGGATACCCACATATATGTTCTTCTTGCCATTGGTGATAGCTTTTATAATATAGATACTTTGGGAAGTATCTTGGGAAACTGGAGATGTTTTTACCAAAATAGTTTTGGCATAATTTTAGAAAGAAGGTGTTAAAGCAGAAGAAAAAATGGGATCATGGGAAAAGGGATTAGGTTGAGGGAGTGAATGAAGTTAGATGAATATTAAACAGAATAACCTTAATATATTATATTTAATATTGAATATTAAACAGAATATCAAACAAACTAATATCTAATTATATTATGCTGTATTTTTCCTCTTTCTAAGAAGAAAATAAATCCCAGCCCAATAAAAATACTTAGTAAATAGTCTCATATTCAATAGAGGGATTTGAATAATATAATACTCATTGTTTATTTCTTTCCTTTACCATTTTCAATTACAAGTCATTGATTTTTTTGTTTTATTTGGTTTTGCTTTATTGTCTCGTTAATTTTTCTTTCCTTTTCTTCTCTTTTTTTTTTTTTTTTGTTTGATTTTTGGTTTTGGGCCACATCCTGCTTCACTCAGGAGTTACTCCTGGCAGGCTTTAGGGACCATATTGGATACTGGGTATCAAACCCAGGTTCATTCTATGTTGGCTAAATGTACAAGGCAAATGCCCCACCACCACTGTGCTATCACTCTGCTCTTTTTATTTTCCCCAAAAAGTAAGCTAATAGTCACGAAAATCTAAAAATTTTTGAACCTTAGGGATTAACAAGTCCAACATGTTTTGAATATACTTTATGTATGCCACATTCATTGAGCTTTAGTTTACCTTCCATTAAAAGATTATATTAACATAAACATTTGTAGTCATACAATAGGAATAATCTGACTTTAATCTGAATACTTTGCTGTTTTACTGGTTCAATGTTATTTAGGAAAGAAAAGTTAGTTTGTTAGCATTTCAATCTTTTTTGTACATCTTTTAAGGTTCAAAAACTAGAGATTGCTCCTTTTGTCTCTTGAATATTATTGATTGGATGATTACATAAAAATGCATTTTCATTAGGAACCACTAAGGCAGCCCAAATAGTTGGAGACATAAAGCAATTTCAAATTATGCTGAACTACACCTGCTGTATTGTTACTTTTGTTTATTTGTTTTTTTGGGGGCCATAGCTGTGGTTCTCAAGGTTTTTTCCTGGATCTATGCTCAGAAATCACTCCTGCCAGGTTCAGCGGACCATATGGCATACTAGGAATCAAACCCAAGCCTACTCTGGGTCGGCTACATGCAAGGCAAATGTCCTACTTTTGTGTTATCACTCCTTCCCATGTATTATTACATTTGTAATGGTTTAGAACAGTTTATCTTATGTAAAAGGATTGTCTCTATTACTCAGATCTGGCTGTTACCTTTCCTTCTATTTTTACTGTATTTCTATTAAAGTTTTATATAGTGCACACACATATTTTTATAATGAAGTTCGTGGAATTTTTTTAAATAAGCTTTGTTCATATTTTAAAAGTAAAAAAGGTACTTAACAAATAAGGTTGCTAGTCAGAATGATAGTAAACTTCCTTGTAGCCAGCTTGGGCTTGCTTCCTAGCACTACAAATGGTCCCCAGAGACTGCCAGGAGAGGTCCTTGTGTACAGAGCTAGGAGGAAGCCTTGAGTACTACCAAACGTGGCCCCAAAACTAAAACAAGATCATCAGCATAAGCCCAATCAGTTTTATGTATTCACTTTGAAATTCACACCCAAGCAATGATCCTGCAAGCACAGTCAGTGATTGATAAGTTAAACACGTTGAGGTATATTTGGAACATAAGAAAGAATATACTCTTGAACTTCAAATGATCCAGCCTTTCTCAAATTGAATTCTTGCAAAGCCCCAGATCAGTGCTGTGATGAGTTTTGTTAAACAGCCTCTCCTCTCAGCCAAGGTCCTTGCTAACAGGATATTGTGGCATGAGACTCTCCTATTAACTTGAAGACACAGTGAGTCAAAAGATCATATAGTTTTTAGTATTCAGGAGAGGATAGATCATTTTCCTTCTCAGATAAACAAAGACTGTTTAATGAATGTGCCACAGAAATGATACAATTCCCTTAGGCAAAAATGCACACACAGGGTCAAAGTATAACAGTAAGGCTCTTGATTTGTACATAGTCAACCTGGGTTGGGTTTGATCCCTGGCATCCTATAATATCCTCTAGGCTGACCAGGAGTGATTCTTGAGTGCAGAGCTAGGAGTTAGTTCAGAGTACTGCTGGGTATGGCTCCAAAACAAGACCAAATCAAAACAAATGCACAACAAATTAATAGTTATCAGGACATGTATTGGACTTAGCATGATGAATATTATAACTTCCAGCATCCTTGACTCACTTATATTAAGGAAAAATATATTGTAGTTCCTTAAAATGTTTCTACCTTTTTCATTTTGATTGTCTAATGTATTGTTTATAGTTTATTGTGTAATTCAGAAGAAATGCCAGAATTTTCCATGAAATGTAAGCATTGAAAGTCAGTAAATTTAGTTGTCCATGCTGAGTTTGTGTGTGCATACTTGTGTCCAAGTGAACACACTAAAATAAATGTGTTTATAGATATATTATCCAGAGACAACATGATTGTGATTGGGCAAAGGGAGGGAGGCTTTTTTGGGTATGTGGAGATGACTAAAAGGAAGATTGGGACAATATTTATGAGAAACAGCATATTGTTTGTGAGTTCTTTGCTTGTTTTTACCAAATCAACTGTTTGTTTAAATATTTGACAAAGAGAAAGTGATCATGAAAACATATTTCCCACTAAATGTTGCTAGTGAGATTCAATATGCAACTAGCAAATGTAAAATTTTAATATGAGTGCAACTGGAAAAACAATTGCTATATAATAACTACAGGTTTGTATTCATAATTTTGAATTTAATTATAAGTGCACTTCAATCTATCTCAAAGTATTTGTGTAAATTTTATTTATAGTTAAATAAATTATAGAGCTTTTAAAGAATAAAAAGATTGGTTTTAAATAACTCAGTATTCTTTTTGGTTATACTACTCTTTTAGGCTTTAGAAATAATGACTAAAATATTGTAGATGTTTACTTACAGATCATATTTTATAAATTTGCATGGCTGCATGATCACCTAAACAAAGAAGGCTTTGTAATTGAAAAATATCTTAGAGGATTACATTGCTTGTCTATTTCATTCCATATTTTCTTTCAATGAGAGAGTTTCACTAAATATTTATTCTGTCATGGACATAGCAATAGTACAAAGGGTAAGGAACCTATTTGCATACTCAATCTTCAGTATTCCATTTGGTTCCTAAGCCCAGCCAGGAGTGTTCCCTGAGTATATAGCCAAGGAATAATTCCTGAGCAACTGTTTGTGACCCCCAAAATAAACAAGTAAAGTCATACAATAACACTTAAATGTTTTCTAGCCTCTACCTAGACTCACTCATCCCACCACACTAAAAAGAGAAATAAATCTTGTTCAGGGAGTTGGGAAAAAAAGGGCAACACATCCCAGTACTTTTCTCTTTCTACTCAAATACATGCAGGCTATTATTGTCAATGGAATATTTGGAAATCAATGTGCTCTCAAATATCAGACTTTCTCCAGTTATCAGCTTTGCTAGGTTCAAGACTATTATATCAAAATTTCTCTAGCATATTTGTAAAAAATTCTCAAGTTATTCCAGTTGGAATGGAATTAAATTGGATGCAATTTTGGAGTTCTTAGAACTTTTTTTAACTACAAAAATTTGTAATTAACTCATGTATAGTTTTAGACATAATGCTATTGTACATATTATAGACTATAACAGTTAAACATAACTAATTTTTCTTACAAATCCAAAAATAAATGTGACTATATATAGATATACAATAAATGAATTTAAGAAATTCTTCATGGATCAGAAAGTTCAAAGTCATAACACCAAATAGTACGTGTTTTCTAATAATTGACCAATTTAAGCATCTATTTTTAACATTCAAAGAAGGACCTTTGTAGTGTGGTAATGAGCATGTAGGGAGCCAGTAGTTGTTACCATGACAGTATACTTCAAGGGCAGAGAAACCCTGTATCTCTTAGGCCAAGGGACTTCCTTTTCTAATCTCCCCAATATTTACTGTGTCTATGACCAAAAGAAAAAAAAAGGAGCTGCACAAAATCTTTTTTATTTGGTTTTGTTATTGTTGTTGTTTGGTTTTTTTCTGTTTGTGTGTGTGTGTGTGTGTGTGTGTGTGTGTGTGTATGTTCTTTGTTTTGTTTCATTTTCATTTCAGGACCATGGGTATTGTGTGGTGGTTGTCTTTATTGCTATGGTGCTTTTTGGATTTTTTTGTTTGATTTTTCTTTCTGTATTGCTGTTATGTTTTTCTTCCTTTTTTCTTTTCTTCTCTAAAATTGATATGTATAATCTCTAAAAGGACTCACCCATTTTTTTTTTGCTTGTTTGATTTTTGCCCCATTTTATTTTTTCTTTCCTTTAAACAGAACCACATAACTTGAACCACCTTGTTTTGCCTCACTAATTGAGAGGGAAATAATGGAGGGTACCAAGACCAAACAGTTGTATGATCATTAATAGAAATAAAAAATGATCAAACACCAAATCCAAAGCCAACGACAACAGAATCGATACTGAATCTACAACAATCTAGACACAGAGGGGACCACTTATACTAGTAGCCCAGGGGGTAGAAGAGGGGGATATGGGATGCATGCTGGGAACAGGGATAGAGGGAGGACAACATTGGTGGTGGGAATGCCCCTGATTCAATGTCACTATGTACCTAAAATATTACTGTGAAAGATGTGTAATCCACTTTGGTCAAAATAGAAATTATTATTATTAAAGAAAAAGAAAAGAAAAAAATTAGTGAAAATTGAATGTATCTCAAAAATGATTTTCTCTTAGGTCAGAGAGATAGTACATCAAATAAGGTACTTCTCTTACATGCTGCCAACCTGAATTTATTATGTAGTTAACATTAACTACATTATGTATTTAGCCCTTCAAGTTCCACCAGAAGTGATACCCAAATGAAGAAACAGAAGTAAACCCTGAACATTGCCAGATGTGGCCCCAAACTAACTAACTAACTAACTAACTAACTAACTAACTAACTAACTAACGAGCTTTAAGTAGTTTGGTTCTTGCTAATACTACTTGTTAATGATCTTTGTTATTTCATAGATCAATGTTGAATTTTGAATACCTGAAGAATTAGGCTAGTGTGAAAATAGCAATACTATTTTCAATACCATTCTGAAAATAGCAATACCATTCTCAGAAAGGTTGAACAAACAAGAATTTAGAATTACCTAATATAAATTATCTAAATATAAATATGTGTTACAAGTAACAATGGTAAAACATTTGTATAGCTAAACATAAATTTTTGGACTAATCTATAAAGTCTATAAAAATACAAGATTTTTTAAAGTTAGGGGTATTACACAGACAGCAGTTAGGTTCTACAAACACTTCCAAGAGCAACAACTCCTGAACACTGAGCCAGGAATATCCCAAGTATCACCTAAAAACAAAAGACAGAGGCCGGAAGATAATACAACAGTTAAGGTATTTGCCTTATATATGTCTTACAAGGTTCAATTTCCAGCATCATGTGGCACCCAACCGTTGCAGGGAACAGCCCAGGAGGTTACTACTAGTACCAGAGTATAACCAGCCCATGCAGGCTGGAGCATATCATACACTCGGAACTTTGTATTGAATCACTTGCCCTGTTGACTGAGAATCAAAGGTGGGCCTGGGCCTCCTGAGCATCATTTGGGAACCCCTCAATAAATGATAAACATATCTTAATACATCAACTCTTAAAATTGGAGTCCTTAGATCTTAAAGAACATACTTAAAATGTTGTTTTGTACTTGTTTCCCCTCCTTGATGATGTATTTCATGAATTTTGTATTTCAGAAATGTGAAATAACTGTTTTGTTTACTGTTTGAACATAATATAAGGTACGATTAAAGACTTAAAACGCATTTTTATTTTTTCTTGAGTTGATATGACCTGCAGTCTTTTATTGCTTTAAAACAAAAAAGATAATATTTAAACACATATTTAAAAAAATTAGCTACTTAGGTCATTTTCAGTTTGTATTAATACTACTGATGGTGCATTATGTAATGCAGTGTCAAAGGAAAGGTTAAGATTTTAAAAAGACCATGAAATTGCCCCTCAAAATGGCTAAACCTGCTATCCCACAGAGTATATTTTGCACAGAAAAGTAAGTTATTTTTAAATATTCATCAATAAATTATCTTCCTCTGATTTACTTTCTCAGACTGGTTTCTAAAACATCGAAGTACTAATATTTCTCTGACTGCTCTTTGTATCTCTTTTACTGTTTCCTCCTTTTCTTTACTATCTTGTTTCTTTCAATTGGCACATTTGAAATCTTATCTCGTTTCAAGCTTGAGATGTTATTTGTCTGAAATACTTTCCATTTGAAAGCAAAATACCTTTATTTTATATGTTCATGAAGCGTCCTTCTTCAGAACCCAATCATAAACTATTGCTTAACATCTTGGATATGAAACTGCCACCTCAAATTGCAAAGTCAAGTTCTAGATTCTAGGTGCCAATCTGTTCCATTTAATCTTTTCTATTTAGCTAATCTCTAATCTATTCTACTTAATTTAAGAACATGGACTTCTATTCTGAAAAAAACATTTATCTTTTTTTTTTTAATTATGAGAACAAAGGTACAAAGAAAGAGGACAAGGTAAAGTTACAGTAGAAGGACAATTACCCATAACATAATTCTCAAAAGTCCCCTTGCTGATATCTTAACTTTGAAAGAACATTAAGATAACTAAGACAGAATCCATGTACAATTACTTTGTCCCTCAAGTCCCCAGATTGTAACACATTATAATATTTCTTAACAGTACACAAAGCAATCGAAAGCCATAAAACTTACGTAACTCCTTAAACATTACAGGCATAGTATTTTCTTACATTTCCATATACATGCATATTAACTTACGTTAACCTCAAATTTAAAGTGAGTTCTTTTTAAAGATTAGAGTCAAAGGAGCACAGTAAAAATGGTGTTAGAGTGGCAATTGTTTGCATAGGCCCACCAAAATATGAGGGACATGGAAAGAAATAACCTTGGCTTAAGTACAAAGAGACCCGACCCCTGAAGTTTCCTGGCATAATACCAAGTCTAGGCTTCAGGCAAGCTAGATTGTCCAATCCAATACATTGTCTGAAGTGCCAACACACTTTTATTTTTCACACAGTCTCTGTTGTTGTTATCATGTTTCTGTATTAAAGATCTTGGAATCTGCATATCTTACATTGAAGTCAGGATGTTGAACATCCTCTCCTTTCACCTCACAATCAAAGGGCAATGCAGGGAGCCCTGTCCTGTAAGCAGGTCGTTGTCGTTGTTAAGTCTTCTCAGTGTTAAGGGAAGTCTCTTTTGAGCAGGTCAAAGTCTGAGCAGTGTAGGTCTTCCGTGGTAGAGGATTGCTTCCAGGTGATGTTATAGACCAGCCTGGATGTTTCGTGGATGGCTTCCCTGGTTCAGGGGAGAATGGATTATGCCCTTTCTTCTGAGGTCTGTGCCAGGTCGTTATGTCAATGTTCAGGGTGTAAGGTCCCTCTGCACTACAAGATTTATGTGTTCCAATCTCTATTAAATAGGATCTTATTTGTATGTATAGTATTTTCCCATTTTAATGTGCCTATGCAAATAAGAAACAATGCCACGTGGTGTTATTGGCGCATATGGGGGCCATAAGAACAATTCCAATGATTCCCATGATATGGTTCAATCATAAGCATTAAACTGGGGGACTCTTCCACCAAAATTCCTTGTTGAACAGCTCAAAAAGAGAAGATAAAAAGTGGTTAGAATCATCACTGTATAAGACAAAATTTAGTAAGAATTATAGCTGTCCAAAAAAAACCACAAAATATTCTAAAGAAATACGTGTCCATTTTATGTATCTTGAAACAATTTGGGGTTGTCACACACAATGCACATCTTTGGACTGTGATTAGGATTGTACACTACTGAAGTTAAAAAGAGTAATGTAGGTTAGTGATGTTTGAGAGGGGGTTAGAGAATTAAGAAGTAAAAAAGAGCTTTGTATGGGTGTGGGAAAGGGCAAAATATACAAAACAAAACATAAGAATAGGGAATATTCTGAATACATGAAGTACATGCAGTACGCGTGGGGGCGTGAGCCCCCGCGCGGTTCTGTAGTTTTTGGATGCCTAGGGAGGAATTTCTGCCCCCCTCCCCCCAGGGCCCGATTAACCAGGCGTGGCCTTGAAGACCCACCAGGTTTGGGGGGACCTTGGTCCCCTGGACTAGGTGGTCAGCCCAGGGGGCCTGTGGCCAGCTGTCCTGCCCAGAGCCCCCAACATACCAGGCAAACACCCAGAAATCCTGGCATGCGGAGTGCTCTGAGCCCAGCTGTCGAAAAAAACATTTAAAGCAGTGTTATTTATAGAGTTTTCATAATTAAATGTTCTATATACAGTTTCTCAGCACCAATCCCATCACTAGTGTCACCTCCCTCCATCAATTTTCCCAGAGTCCTTCCCTTGCCACCAATCCCTGCTCAGACTTCTATAATAACAGTCTGAAAAACATTGATTTTTTTTCTTAATCACACTCTTGGCCTCTAATTCATCCAAAAATTATCTCGTTTAAGACTTTAAAATACTGACAAAATACAATCACTTCAAATCTCTACCAGTCTTATAGCTGATCTAAACCGCCATCATTTGGTATGATAAAAATCATCTCTACAAGAAAAATCAAACTCAAAAGAAAACAAAAGAAAAACAAACAAAAAAAACCTAAGAAGCACCACAGCAATACTGACAACAACCAAACACTAATCGTGATCTTGAAATAGAGACGAATCAAAGCAGAGATAAGAGAAAGGAACTCTTATCCACTGCTGGTGGGAATGCTGTCTAGTCCAACTTTTATAAAAAGCAATATGGAGATTCCTCCAAGGACTGGAAATTGAGGTCACATTCGACCCAGCTATTCCTCTCCTAGGGATATACCCTAGGAATACAAGAATTCAATACAAAAACCCCTTCCTCACACCTATATTTATTGCAGCACTATTGACAATACCCAGGCTCTGGAAACAACCAAGATGCCCTTCAACAGACGAATGGCTAAAGAAACTGTGGTACATATACACAAAGGAATATTATGAAGCTGTCAGGAAATATGAGGTCTTGAAATTTTACTATACATGGATGTACATGAAATCTATCATGCTGAGTGAAATAAGTCAGAGGGAGAGAGAGAAATGTAGAATAGTCTCACTCTTCTATGGGTTTTAAGAAAAATAAAAGTCATTTTTGCAACAATCCTCAGAGACAATGAGAGGAGGGCTGGAACTTCCAGCTCACTCCATGAAGCTCACCACAAAGAGTGGTGAGTGCAGTTATAGAAATAACTACACTGAGAACTACCATAATCATGTGAATGACTGAGGGAACTGGAAAGCCTGTCTGAAGTACAGGTGGGGGTGGGGTGGGATGAAGGGAGATTTGGGACATTGGTGGTGGGAATGTTGCACTGGTGAAGGGGGGGATGTTCTTTACATGACTGAAACCTAATCCCAATCATATATGTAATTAAGATGTTTAAAAAACACAAAAAAGGGCAAAGAAATGAGAATGTAAAGAAAAAAACACAGGCAACAACCTTTACAAAAAAATTAAACAAAAAAATTAATTTGTGCTATTTTTTTGCATAAGCACAGTAAAAATTGGGGAGATTAGAAAGGAAATTCCCCTAGCCTAATATATACAGGGTTTCTCTGCCCTTGAAGTATAGTGTCATGGATATAAATACAGGCTCCGTACATACTCTTTTACTTTCCTAGATACTTTTGTGATGTCTGGAAGTTTTCTGCTCTATCATGGATGATAAAATCAGGCCTCTGTAGCTAGTGATCTTGATATTTGCACATGTCATAGGATGGAACCTTTCTTTACAGTTCCAGAAGTTCCGTTCCATTACTGTTGTTTTAATCAGTCTTTTGTAGTTGGTGGTCTTGGGTTTTGCACCTATCCCAGGACTAAGCTTGGGAAAGAGTTGTTATTTTTTTCGAAGTTCTGCTCAGTTGCAATTAGTTGTCTCAGTCATACCTCTGGAATTTTTGCTTGTTTGAATTTTTGCTCCCCCCCCCTTTTTTTTCTTTTCTCTTCTTTTTTTTCCTCTTACCTTCAAACAGAAATACATAACTTAAAGCATCTTTTTCTGCCTCTCAAACTGAGGGGGAAATAATGGAGGGCACCAAGACCAAACAGTCATATGAACATTGCGTAGAAATAAAAAATGATCAGACTTGAACACCAAATCCAAAGCCAAGTACAACAGAAACGATACCCAATCTACAACAAACTAGACACAGAATAGACCACTTGCACTAGCAGCCGGGGAGGCAAAGGTGGAGGCAAAGGTGGGGCGAGATGGGATACAAACTGGGAACAGGGGTAGAGGGAGGACAACATTGGTGGTGGGAATGCCCCTTATTCAATATCACTATACCTGAAATACTACTATGAATTATTTGTAATCCACTTTGGTCAAAATAAAAATTATTAATATTAAAAAATAAATAAAAATCATCTAATGAGCCTCTGCCAATAGGCAGTTCCCACTCAACTCAAGAGTATTCAACACATCAGTTCTGGTGATTCTTTACACATACAAGACAAGCCATGCTACAATACTGCTTACTCAATGCTTTCAACTCTTCCATTTCACTTAGAGTAAAAGCCATTGGATGGAGATAAGAGTACAGCAGGTGAGATGTTTACCTCTAGGGTTAACCCAAGATCCCATTTCTGGCAGCCCATAAGGTCCACAAAGCCAGAAGTAATACCTGAGAGCAGAGCTAAGGGAAAACCCTCAGCACTCCTGGGGGTGACCCCAAACAAACCACAAACACCATAAAGTATCTTTCTATTTTGATCAGTGCTGAATCCAATTCCATAATAATAATTAGCATTTGTATATTAAAAAACAGATTTCATGATAAAGATTGGTAAGTGGGGCCAGAACGGTGACACAAGCAGTAGGGCGCTTGCCTTGCACACGCTAACATAGGACTGACAGAGGTTCGATTTCCCCCCCCCCCCTGCATCTCATATGGTCCTCCAAGCCAGGGGAGATTTCTGAGCACATACCCAGGAGTGACTCCTGAGCGTCACAGGGTGTGACCAAAAAAACAAAAAAAGATTTGTAAGTACAGCTACAAAATAAATGTTTATTTAAAGATTTGCATAATTTTAAAGGTTTTCATAACACCTTACTCATGAAAAGTTTTGAACTGAGTCATGTATAGTTCTAAGCATTGAAATTTTTTTTTTTTGTTTTGTTTTTTGGGTCACACCCGGCAGTGCTCAGGGGTCACTCCTGGCTGTCTGCTCAGAAATCGCTCCTGGCAGGCACGGGGGACCATATGGGACATCGGGATTCGAACCAACCACCTTTGGTCCTGGATCGGATGCTTGCAAGGCAAACGCCGCTGTGCTATCTCTCCGGGCCCAGCATTGAAATTTTTTAAAGTAGAAATTGCACATGGATTAAAAGGTCAATTGTTCATTGGAGCAGAGAGCTTTGATGTTATTCAAAATAGCTAAATCCATCTCCCTCATACTTAGCTGGCCTGTATTTTTGCGTGGGTGGGGCCTCTAAGCAGTGTTACACTCACAGACATAGTTGGTCCAAAAGATGCCTTAGCATGATGCATACAACTAAGAGTGAGAGGAACTGGGGAACACACCAGCCCACCTTGGTAATGTTTACAAGTGTCTCCTCTTTCCTTTTACTGAGGTGTTGGGATTTGAACCCTGGTTAATGTGAAATATGTTGTGCTTTTCTTCCCACTGAGTTCCATTTCAGTCCTTCTATTTAAAATGCTTGCATGTTTTTCATATTCTACATATTATATGCACACAGCTGATTAGTATTCCTATGTAATGGCTATTTCACACTTTGTTTTTCTTCCATTTTGAATGGTCTTTTGTCTTCTTAGTTTTCCTTTACTGTGAATTTTATGGTTTAGTCTATGCTATATACATCTCAAGCCTCTTGAATCCCACAGCAATGGCTCCTTACGACTAAATTAATATTTTTGCTTTCTGAGGTCGTAGGTATAAATCTTATTGGAGGAAATGAAATGACTACTTTTCAAAGCAACAACAGCTCCAAGGTTTCAATGTTTTGCTTTATTATTCACTGTACTGCAGTTTATTTTCAAATAAAAGCATTTATGCAGATAAAAAGAATTCAATTTCTTGTTTTGGTGAATGCTTGATTATTTTTCACTTGTTTCAGAGATTAATAAAAATTCTGGTTTAAAAATACAGAGAAAACTAATTTTCACTAATAACTCTGAAGATTCTTTGTTTTGGATTAATATTGCATGGCCCACAAACCTTTGTTTAAAAGTCTAAAACCAATCAAGTCTGGACTCATTCTTTAGTGTTTTCCCTTTTCCCCTAAGTCATTCAGGATTTTTTTTCTCATAACTCAGTGTTTGGCAAATCCACAATTACAGGTCTAGACATATTACTCTATTAATTCACCAGCCTTTGAACTCAGTGGGTTCTTTCATTTTGAAAGCACAGATTTTATTCATTTTCTGAAAATTCTTTACTTTTCTTCAAACTATCTCTATTATTTAATCTTTCATCTTCTTGAAACTTGTAGTAATCTCTCATATGCTGTTATTCTTACTCCTGTTGTCTTAAAGTTTGTCATTTTGAATTAGTCTAATGCACATTGCAAAGAAGAAATATACATATATGCTGTTCTTAAACTATTTTTAAATATCTTCTTTTATTATTTGCATGCTTATTTGTAGAGCTGTGGTTAATATGGAGTTTGCTTTTATGCAGACTCTAAAATCGGAGATTTAAGTTAACCTTATTTATGTTCTTGGAATGAATTGGTAATTGTCACAATAATATTAATTTGAAGCAGTTAATTATTCTCTTGCCTGGGATAATTTTACCTTACTTTCAATCAGTTCATATTTCAAGTATATAGAAACTTTGTTTCATCATGCCAGCTATTCTTTCCTTAAGAGACTATGGAACAATCTGTAACTATTTATTTACATTTGTTTACTGTATTTTTCCTTCATAACAAATACTTTTGGCCAGAATTTTTCTTTTCTTCTATAGCACAAGATGATAATTTTATACTGCCTATATACAACTATGTGAATAAAGGAATATGAGTTTTATGTTTAATGATCTATTTAAATTTATACATATATAGTTATGTTAAGTGTTGTAATTAATAATGTATGGTAATATAAAGGCATATGTATGTTGCTATATATATATTAAATAAAATTATCAAGGAACAAATACTCTTCCTCATAACAATCTGCTGGTTTTTTTCTATCAGAAAATCTTTCCTTTCTTTCTTTCTTTCTTTCTTTCTTTTTCTTTTCTTTCTTTCTTTCTTCTTTCTTTCTTTCTTCTTTCTTTTCTTTCTTTTCTTTTCTTCTTTCTTTCTTTCTTTCTTCTTTCTTTCTTCTTTCTTTCTCTTCTTCTTCTTCTTCTTTCTTTCTTTCTTTCTTTCTTCTTTTTTCTTTCTTTTCTTTCTCTTCTTTCTTTCTTTCTTCTTCTTCCTTCCTTCCTTCCTTCCTTCTTCCTCTTCCTTCCTTCCTTCCTTCCTTCCTTCCTTCTTCCTTCCTTCCTTCCTTCCTTCCTTCCTTCCTTCCTTCCTTCCTTCCTTCCTTCCTTCCTTCCTTCTTTCTTCTTCTTTCTTTCTTTCTTCTTTCTTTCTTTCTTTCTTTCTTTTTCTTCTTTCTTTCTTTTCTTCTTTCTTTCTTTCTTTCTTTCTTTCTTTCTTTCTTTCTTTCTTTTTTTTTTTAGTTTTTAGGTCACACCCAGTAGAACTCAGGGGTTACTCCTAGCTCTGTGCTCAGAAGTTACTCCTGGCAAACTCAGGAGACCATATGAAATACTAGAATTTATACCGGGGTCCGTCCTGTGTTGGCCGAATGCAAGGCAAACACCTTATCACTGTGCTATCGCTCCGGCCCATCTTTATTTTTTTTTCTTTCTCTCTCATTCTCTCTTTCCTTCTTCCTTCCTTCCTTCCTTCCTTCCTTCCTTCCTTCCTTCCTTCCTTCCTACCTTCCTTCCTCCTTTTGCCCCTCCCTCCCTCCTTCCTTCCTTCTCTCTTCTTTCTCTCTTTCTTTCTTTTTCTCTTTTCCTCTTTTTTCTTTCTCTTCTTTCTTATTTAAAAATATTTTTTTTAATTTTTTGCTTTTTTAAATTTTTTTTAATTTTTTTTTAATTTTTTGCATCACCTGGTGATGCTCAGGGGATACTACTGGCTATGAGCTCAGAAATTGCTCCTGGCTTGGGGGACCAAATGGGACGCCGGGGGATCTAACCGTGGTCTGTCCTAGGTTAGTGCATGCATGGCAAACACCTACCACTTGTGCCACCACTCAGGCCCCTCTTCTTTTTCTTTCTCTCTCTGTCTTTCTCTTCTTCCTTCCTTCCTCCCTTTTTTCTTCCTTCCTTTCACTCTCTTTTTCTTTCTTCTCAGGGATTATTAATGATTCTCTGCTCAGGAATCACTCCTGAGAGTACTTGGAGGACCATATATGATTAAGAAGGAATTAAACTGGGATTCAGTATTAAAATTTTTGAAATTTACTTGTTTTTATTTCCTTAGCAGTTTTTCTGAAAATCATATGTCTATTCATATAGATGTGTATTAAGTTATAGATATGTAATCTCAATTGTTATCATACCTAATTAACATCCAGAAATTTTAGGACTAAAATTATTCTATTAAATATTTAATAGAGTAATCAGTGGTGAGGAAATCATAAAAGTAGCTTTAAGATAATATTATTCTGTTCAGAAGAAATTTAAGTGTAATGGCTGTTAAGTGCTTGTTATAAACTTTAGAGGTCTTTCCTTTAGTATTAACTGGATCCTTTAAAAACAGACGTTTTTTTTCTCTGAAAAGAAATATAAAATCACATTGAAAGATGGTACAGGCTCTCTTTTCTAATGAGACAATGATAGTCTGATATAAGTGTTTTTTTATTATATTTGGCAGTTACAATAAAGCTAAAAGTTTTGAGTCACTGACTTTTACAGATAGGATCAGTGCAGAAATATATTCTCACTTGAACTATATTCTTGAAGACTTAACTTCCATGAAAGTAAAACAGAGAGTAAATTATCTGATTTACTGGAAATTTTCTCAGTTCCCTATGCACTTATTCTATTTTCTCACAGGCTTTTCATATTTTAAATATTATTATTCATCTAATAAATGTTAAGGAATATATATTATATTTGTTGCTTCTACCCCAATTTAAAAATTAGGACTTCAAGGTTTGGGGAAGTAAGCAAGCAAAGATATATGGGAAAGTGTGAAAAAGAAAGACTTTTAATATATGCAACTTAGTTAAACCATTCTGGAAGGTAATATTTGAAAGAGGACTTAATGGTGATGAAAGAGCCAAACTACAGCTTCTAAATAATTCTCCTCTAGACAGACAAATTCAAGTGAGATAGCTTAATGTACATTGTAAATTTTCACATAAACTATTCTGTAAATATTATGGTAATTTTTTGTTTCTGAATGAAGATCACATAGATAGCTAATACATTTTTTCTTAGATATTTCAGACATTTTATTTAATAGGTCAAAATTTAACCCATTATTGTCATAAAGATCCCTTTTGTTAGTGAGTGATATTTCCCTATTTAGGGTCGTTCAAGTCAGAAAAGTTACTATAATTGTACATTTTCTACTTAAATATTGCTTTATAATACATATTCCTAAAATACAGTGACATAAAACAGCAATGAATATTGACTATTGTCTCAAAGTTTTAAGGTTAGAAGCAGCTAAACTAAGTATTATTCACAATCTTTTATGAAGTCTATAAAGATGTCAATCAAATGAAGGCTTGACTGGGGTAAAAATTTTGGATTTCAAGGTAATTGTTAAATTGATGAACCTATTGGTAGAGGACCTCAGATACTCCCATCAAGCCTTTGGAGTAACTGCAGAATAGTAAGTGAACCAAGTTAAAATAACAATGTGCTTTATGACAAAACTTTAGAATCCACACAGTATTATTATCACCTTAATAGCCATCATCAAGAAGAGGAAATTTGGTTGCACCCTTTGAAAAAAAGATTTAACCATCCATGTATATGTATATATATATGTATGTATATAATGTATATGTATATAACCATATATAGACATCATAAATAAGGTTCTATTGTTTAAATCTAGTACAAAATCATCACTAAAGTTTTTTAGATTTTACTTTCTTATATTTCTGGAGAATTTTACAATTTTATAACCACATAGCTTTTAGAAAAAACTAAAACTATCCTAACTCTAACCTTCAATACTGGGATTATTTCAAATACATTATAAAATTGACAATTTCTAATATGATTTATAAGGCATGTCATAAATTGGATACATGATCTCTTTTGCTAATATGTTGACCCTCTGTCTCTACTCCAGTTACTCTACTATGTACTAATTACTATGACAACACAGTGTCTCTGATATTCTATTTTATAATGCTCATTTAGATTGTTTTGTTTTTTGGGCCACACCTGGATCCTGGTTATCTGCTCATAAATTGCCCTGGCTTAGGGAACCATATGGAACGCTGGGGAATCAAACTGCGGTCCGTCCTAGGCTAGCGTGTGCAAGGCAGATCCCTTACACCCTGCGTCACTGCTCCGGACCCTCATTTAGATATTTTCTTGCCTAAAATTATTGACTTCTGTTTCCATTGCTCCCTCTCTTAGAAATTTTCATTGAGCTTCTACATAAAGTGATAGCCTTTTTTTGAGTTATTTATAATAGTACTAGAAAAACAACACTGTCACCAAATGAACTGAAATTCGAAATTTCTTTAAATATTCGTGCAATAGATGAGGTCTAAAACTATACTGAATATCCTTTAAAAAATAAGATATTTAAATAATAGTGATGCAAATATATCATTTTAGGCTTCTACAAGTGAGATAAATTAATAGGATTTATTTTTAATTTGATGCTTAGTCTTCCCTGAGCTTGTCTCTATTTTTTTATACTTGGTCTTTGTGAGTTACTATTGTAGTTAGGATATTTTGCATAAATTCTTATGAATGACTATTTTAATTAAAATTATTCTGAACCACAAGTTGTGATGTCAAATGTAAAAATGAGACATTGCAAAATAACGGGGCATGTCTTGAAATGTGTAGCTTTGTTATTTGTTTTACTAAAAATATCTGAGAAATTTTGCCTAAGGCAAAACAACTACTTACTGACAAAATAGAAGTAAATATGAGCCTCCTGGCCATCCATCTGGAGCCTCAACCATTGTACCATGATGACTTCTATTTACTTATTATTCACACTTGACACAATAGGAACTATCATCTCTATTCTTAGTAATTTTAATGATTTTAAATGCCTAGTTTTGAAACTAACTTATTAAAAAGTTAGATTACAAATCAGTGACTTAATTAATATATATGGACTTTGGATTTTTAGTTGAAATATGTAAATAGAGAAATAAGCTATTTCTCATGAGCATACAGCAATTTTTATAGAAGTTATAGCAATCACAATGAATTCCTAGTTTAGCTTTTAGAGTGTGTAGAGTAAAATGAATAACTTAATTTTGTATCTAGTGCAGGTGAAAAGTTTTAAAGATTATATATTAAAAATCTCAAATGGCTATTGATTAGTTTCTCATCTATTTATTTTATTATTATGTTAGCTCCATTCTCAGGATCCCACCGCAAAAAAGCATAGGAGTTTGTTCCAGCATACTTGGCCTCACCTCTTGCTTTGCCTTTTCTGAAGGGAAGTTAGCAAGCTATTTTTATAGGGTGTAAGGGCTTCAAGCTAAGAATAAAATTATAGGTTCTTAGTACATGTTTCATTAGCCAGGTTTGAACTAATTAATCGGTAGAGGAGGTGCTTGGGTGTCCACTTGTTGCCCACTGCCCTTCGACCTTTAGATCGAATGCAGTTATGTTCGGTATGCAGTTAGATACAGTTTATTTCCCACAGGTTCCCAGGTGTTGACAAATATCTTGCACTCCTTAGGCTATCTAACTTCCGTTTTGTGCCCTTGAAGTTCTGGAACTGGCCATCCTTCTTGGCCTAACCACTGGGGCCTAGTCCCTGCTCTCTAATGTTGCTGTTACTACGATTATTGCTAAATTTGGAGTAATCAATATAATGTGTTTTAGTTCTTCATCATTATATTTAGTTTAATCACTTGAAAATATTTAGTCAATCAGTTACTATAGATTATTTCTAGGACAAGTAAGGCAAATTTAGCAATTATGAATTTTGTATAAAGAATAGGAGATTGGCCTTTGGCAACAACATTGCAAATATAATGCTGATAATTGTTATTAATAAAAAACTCAAATATAGAAATATTTTACAGAATTTTACAATAAAAGTGTAATAAAATAGCAAAACTTTCTGAGAAATCAATATTTTAACCTAGGTCATTAAAATCAATAGAAGTTAGTTAGGGGGATAGATGATCATTAAAATTTTCCCCTTCCATGCTGACACAGTGGATAGCTAATAGTAAGTTGTAGCAGAGAAACTGAAGAGGTCATGGTGAAATGTGGTTAGAATATATTTAAATTGTATAGTAAATACACACATAAAGACATGAATATAAGATAAAATGGAGTCATGTCATAAAATTCTTTTATCTTTAGAGTTTTAAAGCTATAATTGTCATTTGTAAGGGGAAAAAAGGATGAATCATAGTTGAATCAGTAAGAGGAATTTACTTTGATTTTACTATAGAGAGATGGGTTGCTGGCAAACTGTGATTGTTTTATTATTTTATTCCAAGTCAATCTGTCATTGTTTAGAAATAGACATGATTTCAAATTTGCTTGCTTTTCTGCTACATAAACTATATTTCTGGTTATTCCCACTCAAAATTTTAGTCACTTGAGACGCAAACCAATTCAGAGGAGCTCACAAGTAGGTTATTCAGCAAAACAAAACAAAGCAAAACAAAACTACTCTATCAGTTATTTTTGTTCTCCAGTTAACCAACTGAAGCCATAATAAAATGGGAAGGATTCTATTTTTTCATTCTGTAGTGTCTTAGTTTTAAAACTGGACCTATTAATTTTTTTATTCAACAGTTTCTTCTATGCGCCAAGCTACATAGGTTCTTGGAGTTATAGACAATATTTGACACTGTTTTTCTCTGTCAGAATTTTTTTTCTGCTCATACCTTTTATTGTCACAGTTTGGACACTGATTTAATTCCCCCTCTGATCACATCTTCTTGTACACAAATCAATTCATGAAAATAAGTGATGATTTTGTCAAATCTTTTCCCCAACCCATATTGTTTTTTTTCAGCAACAATTTTTGTCAATTCAGTTAATTTTGATGTTAGAGGGAAATGATATTAACAAGCATGTTATAATGGATTTTTAAAGGCATTTTAATAGTGATCACTAAACCCTCCAATAGTGGCCTTCCTTTGTCTTATCTCATTGAAGAGGTAGGGGAATAAATTTGGATAAATTTCAATGTCTGTGTTCAGTGCTTAGATAGGTTCTGACTGTTCAGAACTGAAGTAGCTGAACTTTCAAATATCATGTGCTAATAAAAATAAGAATATAAAATGACTTTAGTGAATAAAGTTCATTAATGAGAATGTGTATGAGCCAGTTTCCAAGAAAAGTTATTTGTGAATCAGCAGTGTGTAAATACAGAAAAAAAGAAGCCAAGTGTGAATGATGCTAATTAATGGAAATGCTGAGATTTTCATAAGATGTTTGAAAAATTCAAAGCTGCTTCATGCAAAAGTATTGATCATGAGAGATTTTCTAACAAGCTTAGCAAGTTGCTATCAATAGAATAATTTTGAGGAAATTATGAAGATTACAGTTAATCAATAGATGAATTACTAATGTTTTAAACTGTACTTTTTCTATAAATCAAGGTCTTTATATTATTTATGAAAATATTTTTGAAAAGTCTCCTAAAGGGAGATAGTTATAATAGGAGTAAATACCATTATTTAAGGAGAGAAAGATGGGACCTTCCTGTTGAAACTGTGGAGCATGAGATATGCAGCATTTAAAAGCACATAGACAATAGTGCAAATACTAAAAGGAAATCAGCCTGGGAGCTAGTACAGGCATGACAACACACTCTTTGTCTACGGTGGATTCTGATTGGATCCTCACAGTGCATGGCCTTGGAATATTGTGTGTGTAGATCTGGAGTTCTCCCTGCCCCAGCACTTCTAAGATGTCATCTTGGTGGTCCCATAATCAAGGACCCACTAATTGAGCCATCAGCTATTTGCCAAAAATACTGATACTGGACTCTGGGCCCTGCTCTGAAATAATGTCTAGGCATACTCTGGTACAGTGAAATGTCAGAAAAAATTAGAAGGACACAGTAAAAGACTCCTCTCTGTGTGTAGCTCTCTGCCTCTCTCTCACCACTCTCTTCTCTCTATCTCTCATATCTCATCTTTCTTCTGTCTGACCTCTCCTTTCTCTGTCTGTCTCTGCCTCTCTTCTTTTCTTTTCTCTCTTCTAACTCTCTCATGTCTGTCTGACTGTCCATTTTCTACCCATCTTTCTGGCAGTCTGTCCATCTGTCATTCTGTCTATCTCTCTCTCTTTCTCTCTCTTTCAAAACCTGTGTGTGAATGGATGTGGGAAGCAATTTTCCACAACTCAATAATGAATTTTCCATGATTCATGGACTTTTTTTTATCTTAAATAGTTGAATCGATAAAATTTCTGGATCCTGGTAAGAATTGTAGAATTTATGGTTTTACAACTTGCTTCTTTGCAGGCCCTCTGCTTGCAATATCAAAGTATCATAAAGCTAATAGCTTGAATTCACAATTAAAAAAATAAAGTTATCCAGATACCTGGCAGCTAAGGGATGGGAGGAATGAAGCTTTTTGACCCTTCAAGTTCTTTCTGTAACTCTTTCTTTGATTGGCCTACCTGGGGATTCTCTGGAATATTTTTGTGGAAATCTGAAATTTATCCATTGTGAAAATATTTTGCCCTGGAAGTGTTTGTCAAAAAATTTCAAGAATTTTTTTAACTCCACAAATACTGAAATGTAGTGGTATTGGAATTAAATACATAGTAAAGTTATAATCTGTTTGAAATGATAGTATCTTCTTTATTAGCATAAAAATGTTAAATTTTGTGGTCATCTTTATTCTTTTTGCATTAGAAAAAACTGCAGAGATTACAATGATAGAAAACTCATAATAATTGAAAGAAAGGGTCAGAGTAATAGGGAGAAAAGATGCTTCTAGTTAAAAAGAAAATAGTAAAGCAGACATTGAGTAGTTAAATATTCTTGTTTAAAAAAAATCTCTAGAACAGTATAATTCCTAGTGGTATATTTTTATATATTTTTATTTAAATACCTTGATTACATACATGATTGTGTTTGGGTTTCAGTCATGTAAAGAGCACCACCATCACCAGTGCAACATTCCCATCACCAATCAAATCACCAAAAGACACACAGTTACTAAGTTGTTGATGGTTGAGTGGAGGGTGGGTCTCTGTATTGGTCTATGATTCTCAGGTTTCTCAATATATTAACTCTTGAAAATACTAAATAATACAGATGCTCAGACTCCAAGTTAGAAGGTAGAAAAGTTTATTGGAAACTAAAGAAAAGAGAAGGAATTTCCCATAGAACTAGTTAAGTACGGTTCATTTGGAGGTCATTTTATAGAAAGTTGTGTCTTTGTCAGGCCTAAAAATATCTTTGCTTTCCTTACCAATTGATAAGAAAGTCACAAAGATTAAAAGGATCCTGCTTAGTGTTCTGGCTGGTCTGAGTCTTTTAAGTTGGGCTCTTTGCCTTAGGCATGGCCTATTATCTTATTCTCTCTGTGTGCCTAAACTCTGAGGAAGAAATTTATAGTTTTGGGGAGTACAGGAATATTTAAAAATGTAGGACAGGGTCAGTCAAAAATGGAACTGCTCACTGCAGTTGGCAAAAGGAAACTGAGTCTTCCTCTTCCTTCTTCCACTGGACACTTCCTGCCACCAAGGTCCCAGATTTCCTTCCCATGCTCCCCTCCTTTTCTGGCAGATATTTCTTCTCTCTTTTTCCCCTCTTTTTTTTTTTTTTAGAGAAGTACATTTTCACTATACATTTCTTTTTTTTTTTCTTTTTTGTTTGGGCCACACCCGGCAGTGCTCAGGGTTACGGCTGTCTGCTCAGAAATATCTCCTGGCAGGCACGGGGGACCATATGGGACACTGGGATTCGAACCAACCACCTTTGGTCTGGATGCTGCTTGCAAGAAACGCCGCTGTGCTATCTCTCCGGGCCCATACTATACATTTCTAACTTAAGCAGCTGCATGAAAAGAAAAATGTTTGAATAAAAAGTTACAAAACCTACATTTTCTGGATGTGGCTTATAATCCTATAATATTCAAATGCACAGATGATACTTTGAGTACTGTCTCAATTTGATTCACATATTTTTGATCTGAACAAAAGGTGCTATAAATGATACAGTTGAAAGCAAGATAAACTTTTTTTTTATGAAGACAAAGATGCAAAGAGAGAGGACAAGGTGAAGTTACAGTGGGAAGACAATCACCCATAAACAGAATTCTCATTTTCTTCAGCAAGTTGAAAGCAAGTTAAACTTAACATAGTATTTTACATATATAGGAATCTTTTGAATAGAAGAAACAACTACTTTTTGCTTACAGGCAGTCATTCTGTTAATATTTAGAAAATTTGTCAGAACTTTAAGGATGTTATCTATCCTTCAATGAGAATTGTATTTTACATATGAGCTTCTATACTTTCTTATTCTTTTTGTTTATTTGTTTTTCTTGGGCCACACCATTGGCTCAGGGGTTACTCCTGCCTATGCGCTCAGAAATCATCTTGGCTTGGGGGGACCATATGGGATGCCAGGGGTTCGAACTGTGGTCGGTCCTTTCAAGCAGACATGCCTTACCTCTAGTGCCACCACTCCAGCCATATTTTCTTATTTTTAAAATACCAAGATGACATTTAGCTAAAAAGTAATTAGATGTTAGGTTTGGGTAAACACTCATATTAAAAATTGGATCATTTTTAAAGTAGTTGTGTTTCAAGACTTAACACCAAATAATGTCACTTCTTATCTTTGGAACAGTACACTAAATGCTTGCCAGTACTGTAAATACTTATCTACATGTTAATTATAGTATATATAAAAGTTTTCACTTTAAGTGCTATAAGTATTGAAGTTTAGTTATATTGGGGGATAATTACGATAGAGACTGTTTTTTAAATATTTGTACATATTCTTTTCACTTACAGTTTGGTTGCCACAAAAGAAACAGACAGTGCAAGATCTCGAAATGCTCCAATGTCACCTTCTGACTTCTTAGATAAATTGATGGGGAGAACTTCAGGATATGATGCAAGAATCAGACCCAATTTTAAAGGTAAGGATTCTGTTTAAACTGAATGTCAAAAGTGTTTACAGTGAGATTGAGTGTGATAAATTTTTATTTATCCACCCCATATTGTACTATCAATTTTATCCACCCTCCCAAGTTCTTTCTTAGTAGAAGACTTATCTTGGAATAAAAAACAACTTTACTCGCATATTGCTATCATAATTTGTCTTTTCTTTTGTAATTGCTATAACAATATCATGATTTGTTTCCAGAAATTATATACATAAAATATATAATAATATAATACACAATATAAACAAGAAGAAAAATAAAAATCACATGATCATCAATAGACACAGAGAAAGCATTCAATAAGTTTCAACACCCACTCCGGATAAAAACTCTCAGCAAGATGGGAATGAATGGAACCTTTCTCAATCTAGTTAAGGCCAGTTATAACAAGCCAATGGCAAATATTATCTTCAATGGAGAGAAACTGAAAGCCTTCCTTCTAAACTCCGGTACAAGACAAGGTTGCCCCCTCTCACCACTCCTATTTAACATAGTACTGGAAGGACTTGCTATAGTGATTAGGTAAGAAAAAGATATCTAGGGAATCCAGATAGGATAGTTACAACAATTTTGATCTTGTGAGCCGCTACACTAAAAAACTGTGTTAAACATTATTATGAAAACATGTCCTTTATTATCACTATTATGTAACAAACTATGAGGCTTTTTTCCCCTAAAGGGCTGAGAAATGAAGATATTTGGAATAGTGGTGGTAAAGAAATGACTCAACAAACTGAGTCCATGTCTTGTTTTCTGGAGATCGAGATGCAATAACCACATGGTCCTCAGCACATAATAGTAAGAGCAACCTCTGATCACAGAGATAAGAGTAACCCTAAGCACTACCAGGAGTAGCACAAAAACAAAGCTATTAGAGGAAGGATTAGTACTTGACAATTGAGGGATTGTCCCTTTTTTTTTTTTGTCTACTTATGGTAGCTCTGTATTTTTCTTTATTTTTCATATTGAAGAAATGCTAAGTGTTTTATATTTATCTTTCTAAAATGGGCAATAGCATGATGGTCACTGATTATAGTATCATTTTATTAAGTAAATAAGGCATGGCATTAATAGCTGAAACTAGAGGTGTTATGCAAGTGATACTTGGATAATATAATGTGTAACTCATTCAAGAATACAGTAGTGTTAACCAAAATGAGGTAATCAAGTCACTATTTTTTAAAATAGTTAACTTTATTTTGTAGTTAAGTATAGCAGGCATTCTTTTCTTAATATTCAGGGCCTTCATTATCTTGGGGAAAAAAAACCCCAAAATTGATTTTGTTTTCTTTAGAGGCTAAAGTTGATTTTTTTTCTACTTTCAAAAAAATCTACTTCATGGCCTAGGAGATAAATCAAAGGACTGGAGCAAATGCTTTGCATGTTAGAGTTTCAGGTTTAATCCTTGCACTGCATGAATTGCTGAGCACCACGCTGGGAGTAACCCTCAGTATCACTATTATGGCCTCTCATCTCTTAATTCTGAACTTAATTCTGACTGACTTAGTCACTAGCTACTGGTAGAATTTATATATACTTTAAATCTGTACTTAATTTGAATAATACTAAATCCTTGGAGTTTTTATCCGGAGTGGGTGTTGAAACTTATTGAATGCTTTCTCTGTGTCTATTGATGATCATGTGATTTTTATTTTTCTTCTTGTTTATATTGTGTATTATATTATTTTTCTTCTTGTTTATATTATATATTATGTTGATGGATTTTCGAAAGTTAAGCCATTCTTGCATTCTTGGGATGAAACCTACTTGATGACATGATACTATACTTAGAAACCTATGCAGATGACATGATACTATACTTAGAAAACCCTAAAGATTGTATCAAAAAGCTTTTTAGAAACATTAGAGGCATATAGCAATGTAGCAGGCTATAAAATGAACAAATAGAAATCAATGGCCTTTTTGTACACCAATAATGATAGGGAAGAAATGGATATTAAGAAAACAACCCCGGGCCCGGAGAGATAGCACAGCGGGGCTTTTGCCTTGCAAGCAGCCAATCCAGGACCAAAGGTGGTTGGTTCGAATCCCGGTGTCCCATATGGTCCCCCGTGCCTGCCAGGAGCTATATCTGAGCAGATAGCCAGAAGTAACCCCTGAGCAACGCCGGGTGTGGCCCAAAAACCAAAAAAATAAATAAATAAAAAAAAAAAAAAGAAAACAACCCCATTCACATTAGTCTCACATAAACTCAAATAAATTGGAGTCTACTTAACTAAAGATGTGAAGGACCTATACAGAGAAAACTATAAAAACCCTGCTCCTAGAAATAAGAGAAGACACATGGAAATGGAAATCCATACCCTGCTCTTGGATTGGCAAGATTAATATCATTAAAATGACAATACTCCCCAAAGTTTTGTACAGATTTAATGCGATCCCTCTAAAGATATGCATGACATTCTTCAAAAAAGAGGAACAAACACGTTTGAAATTCATTTGGAACAAAAACAATCACGAATAACTAAAGCAATACTTGGGAAAATGAATATGGGAGGTATTACTTATCACAACTTTAAACTGTATTTCAAAGCAATTGTTATTAAATCAGCATGGTATTGGAATAAAGACAGACCCTCAGATCAGTGGAACAGGCTTGAGTACTCAGAGAATGTTCCCCAGATATACCGTCACCTAATTTTTGATAAAGGTGCAAGAAATCCTAAATGGAACAGGGAAGGCCTCTTCAATAAGTAGTTTGGCACAACTGGCTAGCCACTTGTAAAAAAGAGAACTTAGACCTCCAGTTAACATCATGTACAAAGGTAAAATACAAATGGATTAAAGACCTAGATATCAAACCTGAAACCATAAAGTGTATAGAACAACATGTAGGTCAAACACTCCATGACATTGAGACTAAAGGTATCTTTAAAGAGGAAACAGTAATCTTCAAACAAGTGAAAGCAGAAATAAATAATGAGACTCTATTAAGCTGAGAAGTTCTGCACCTCAAAGGAAATAGTGCCCAGAATACAAGAGCCACCCACTGAGTGGGAGAAACTATTCACCCAATACCCATCAGATAAGAAGTTAATATCCAAAATATACAAGGCATTGACAGAACTTTACAAAAAAAAATTTAACCCCATCAAAAAATGGGGAGAAGAAATGAGCAGACACTCTGACAAAATAGAAATACAAATGGCTAAAAGGCACATAAAAATGCTCCACATCACTAATCATCAGGGAGATGCAAATCAAAACAACTATGAGGTACCATCTCATGCCACAGAGATTGGCACACATCAGAAAAAATGAGAACAAGAAGTGCTGGCAAGATGTGGAGAGAAAGGAACTCTTATTCACTGCTGGTGGGAATGCCATCTGGTCCAATCTTTGTGGAAAGCAATATGGAGATTTCTCCAAAAACTGGAAGTTGAGCTATACCACTCCTAGGGCTATATCCTAGGAACATAAAAATACAATACCAAAATCCCTCTCTCACACCTATATTTATTGCAGTGTTGTTTAAAATATCCAGACTCTGGAAAAAGCCTAGATGCCTCTCAATAGAAGAATGGTTAAAGAAACTACGGTACATATACACAATGGAATATTATGCAGCCATCAGAAGAGATAAAGTCATGAAATTTTCCTCTACATGGATGTATATGGAATCTATTATGCTGAGTAAAATAAGTCAGAGGGAGAGAGATAAACACAGAATTGTCTCCCTCATCTATGGGTTTTGAGAAAAATGAAAACTATTTGAGTAATGATTCTCAGAGACAAAATAGAGGAGGACTAGGGGTCCAGCTCCTGACATAAAGCTTACCACAGGGATCGTTTAGTGCAGTCACAAAAATAATTACACTGAGAACTATCATAACAAAATGTGACTGAATGAGGGAAGTGGAAAGCCTGTCTAGAGAGGGCGCAAAAGCTATCTGGGCCATGCATTTTCCAGCTGCCTGAGACTGGATTTTATCAGCGTTCCTGCTGGTGATCCTGCCTTCTTCAGAGGTGGGTCGGGACATACACGTACTGATTCCTGCTGGTTTCTGCTCGGGGTCAGAAGGGCGCAGAAGCCATCTTGGGCCATGTGGTTTTCAGCTGCCCGAAACTGGATTTTATCAGTGTTCCTGCTGGCAATCCTGCCTGCTTCAGAGGTGGATCAAGACGAATACATAATGATTCCTGCTGCTTTCTGCTGGGTGTCAGAAGAGCGATGATGATCCTGCCTACTCTAGAGAGTTCTTGACAGGCTCCGTCCTCTGCTGTGCCTTGTAAGGGACAATGATGGGCACTTTGTACTAATCAAGGGATATGTGCAACAGGAAGAAATCAGACTTTTAAACATGTATGCACCCAAATAGAGACCAGCAAATTATCTAATACAATTACTGACAAATCTCAAAGAATCAATAATAATGCAATAATTGTGGGACACTTCAACACGGCCCTGTCAACACTTGATAGGTCAAGCAGACTGAAACACAACAAAAACATACTTGCCTTGAAAAGAGAAATTGAAGAAAAAGGACTAGTAGACATATATAGGACATTCCACCCAAAAAAAACCTGCATAAACATTCTTCTCCAATGTACAGGATAGACCACATGCTGACACATAAAACATACCTTCATAAGATCAAGAGGATAGAAATCTTGCAGGCTACTTTTGTTGACCACAATGCTTTAAAATTAGCTGTGAAGTACAAAGAGACACAGAAGAAAAACTTTAACAATTGGAAATTAAACAGCCTGCTACTGAAAAACCAGTGGGTCTGAGATGAAATCAAAGAGAAAATCAAAACTTTCCTGGAAACAAATGATAATGAAGACACAGACTTCCAGAATCTATGGGACACAGCAAAAGCGGTCCTGAGGGGAAATTTTATAGCTTTGCAAGCACACATCAGGAATGTGTGATGGAAGAAGGGGCATACCTGAATAACTTAATGACACTGCTCACAAAATTATTACTTTTGGGGAAAAGCAGGTAAGGAGGTGGTATAATACAGGTCTTATACTTATCTTGGAAGTTTAGGTTTCCTCATTGTCTTTTTTTGGATTTTCTTGTGGTGTGTGGGTTCCCAGGCACCTTTCCATCACAGCCCCTGACCTTCTTGAGACTGGTAAAAGATTTGTGGCAGAGAGGTCTTGGAAGAGCTCTAGCATTGGGGATACTTTTAGAGCTAAGTCCGGTTTCAAGTAATAGTTCACGTTAGGTGGAGTTGGTAGGGAGGGCCGCGCAGCATGAGTCCGCAGGGGAGTTGGTTACCTTTTCTTGCAGGGGACAAGGTGTGGGTTTGACTGGGTGTCCCTTCGCTTGGGTGCTGGGTACTGGTTCGTTGGGGTAGGAGGTCAGTCTTGATGCCAAATGGATTAAGAACTGAGGGTGAAGAGTTTTAATATGGTGGGAGGTCTGGATGGGATTGAGGGGTGAAGGGATAGTTGGATTTCCTAAGAGGGAAAAGGGGAAAGTATATGGAAGGGTTAGGAAGGAAGAAAAGAGAAAATACATTAGAAAGAAAGGGAGAAGAGGAAAGAAAAAAGGAAAAGAGGAGAAAAGAAAAGAAAAGAAAAAAGAATGAAAAGAAAAGAAAAGAAAAAAAAGGAAGTAGTGAGAAGAGAAGAGAAAATAGCAAGGGAATTCTAGATTGGTTGAATGTGTTCGATATGTAGGGCCTGTAGTATAAGTCTGTACATCACAGTTGCTGCTTCAGTGGTCTGTCTGGTCACGTGCTTCAAATCCTAAAAGAAGATATAACCTAGAGATAAAGTGTATGTTGAAGAGTTTTCTTGTGACATTCTCGTAGTGGAAGCTGGGTATGGTATCTTGTGTGACTGAACCCCGAGATGCCATCTTAGTTTGTCCACCCTTTGTATCCAAGAACGCCTGTGGATAGAAAAGCTGGGAGGTTATTTTAAATATAGTAAGATTAAGGCATTGTATTTTGTGGGGTTTTTTGTTTGTTTTTTGGTTATGTTTTTCTTCTATTTCCTTTTCTTCTTTTAAATTTATATTTATAACCTTTAGACGAACAGTTTTTTGTTTGTTTGTTTGTTCATTTGTTTTTTTTCCTTTTCTTTTTATTTGCTTTTATTTATTTATTTATTTCAAAAAGAACAACATAACTTGAATCATCTCGTTCTGCCTCGTAAATTGAGGGTGGGAATGGATGGTAGCAGGACAATTAAAAGTCTACAATAACAGAATCAATACCCAATCTACAACAAGTATACACAGAGGGGACCAATTATACTAGCAGTTCCAGGGGCAACTGAAGGGGATATGGGATGCATGCCAGGCACAGGGGTGAAAAAAGGACAATACTGGTAGTGGGAATGTCCCTGATTCAACATTACTAAGTACCTTAAATATTACTGTGAAAGATTTATAATTCACCTTGGTCACAATAAAAATTATTTTTAAAAAATGAGAAAGAGAGAACTTTGAATGATACTCTTCTCCCAGATTTAAGCTCTACAATTGACAAGCTAAGATTGGGGACAAATATTGGTATAATATTTTTCCTATCTACATGAGGGTGAAAGTATTAATTCACTCATTTACAAAAATGGATATAAGATATCAGTATAATGTCCGGATTGTAGTAGGAACTAAAATTGCTACTTTTGAAAAATAGAAACTAAATAAAAATGTAACCAAGGTGTTTAAATAAAAAATATTATAAAAAGAAATAAATCTAAAAAATGTAATTTCTAGTACTGTAGGAATCCATTAATTAGTTCTATGGTTTCTTACAAGTTATTGATTCAATAAACCCCATTTTATCAGTTGTAAAATGATATATAGTGGAGGCACATAATACATTTGAATATTTCCCACTACTTATTTCCTAATACTACTAGTAAATTCAACCTTACCAATTACCCTTGCATTGCTATACTAAAAATAAAAAAGAAGACTTTTTATATTAAAATGCCATTTACAAGTTCTTTTCAAAGATTTAAAATTTCACTTTTGTTTTAATATAATTACTATTTCATGGAATTATATGAAAAGTTCTCTTCCATGACAACTCTTAATGTGAAAATCATTGATTTTTAAATGGAAAAAGAAACACTTTCAAGAATTACTTTTTAAGCAGCAGATTTTCTACAAGAGAATTTGTAATGTCACAGAAAACATTATAAGATGAAGTATGTATGTTTACTCTTAGAGATATTTTTATGAAGAAGTCTAACATATCAGTTTGTTCAAGGGAAAAGTAATGGAAAAGGGAAAGTAATAGTATTGAATTGGTGATGGAATTTTAAACTGAATGGCTGACTAAAAGTGGGTGACAACAAAACCCTAAATTAGTAGTAGAGCAATAGTAACCTTTTCCTTTCTTGTGATTCATCAGTGTAATTCCTGTTAAAAGTCATGTACTCTTTATACAGTCATCATCATAAAATATCAAATAAGAAAATATATAAAATTCATGGTTATTCTTTATATATCTAGTTTATATTTATTTTCTGTTTATAATAGATATTCAATATTTTCTTTTAAATATAGCAACTGAGACAGCTTGAAATGTATCATTTAGCATTTTATAGAAATATAGATAAACATACTTATAATTACACATAAGTTACAGCCATTACTTAAAGTTCTAGTTCCTAATAAAACTAATTTTATTGAAGTACCCCAGTGGTACTTTAAAATTATTTAAAATTATTTTTACATTAAAGAAAAAATTGCAAATATGAACACTATGATGCAAATGATGCATTTTGATGCAATAATTTGTTTAACAACAAATTAAAAATTATTTGGAGCTAAATTTGTCATTTTAATAAATTCCCTAAAATGGAATCAAAATATTTTTCAATACATTGGTAATGGTTGAAATAGATAGTATGTTATACACAAAGTTTGTCAAAAACTGATCATACCTCAATTTTTAATGAAGTAATTTTTAATCAGAGGTTATGGATATCTTTATAAACATTGCAATTTTATTTAGTCAAAACATTTTGGAAGAAAATTTTTTTGAATCTTGCATATCCTGTTTATATGTTTTGACTCAGTAAAATAACAGAGTGTCCTCTCTTTCTCAAAAAGAGTTTCATTTCCAAAAACAGTAGAATATGATTAATTGAATCTTGATTTAGCTTTCCTTTGATGTGCTCAGGACACATCTTTAATTTACAGGCAATTTTTGGAAAAGAAATTCAGTATCCTACCCACTAATATGGTACATATTTCCCCATATATGGCTAAAATAAAGCAATTGTATGACAGCTTAAAAAAGACATAACTAGTAAATAGATACTTTTGAGGATATGATTATGACAATAATTCTACAAGCTGTTTACTCTTTGCCAAATAATTCATTTCAACTGCACTTTTTTTTCTTTTGAGGATGTAATGTCTCTCAGTTTGTGCCAGAAAAATAGCCAGGATATGAATTTGACATCTCATGCATGGTGGGAGATGGGAAAGGATTCTGAGAGCACTATTTACTTCCAGACAAAAGGTCACAGAATTAATTCTCTGAGCCAATATTTGAAATTGGCTGAACAGAAAGGTTTAGATATTTGGAAGATTGTGTGTATGTTCAAAATGTACTCTTGAATGTAATCCCCCCACCCCTTTCAAAAGACAGAGAACCTTGTGTCCACCTTAGTGTACTAAATTGCCTTTTTTGTGAGACAGATTTCTAAACATACAAAGTTCTACTTGTAAAATCCTACTTATACAGTCTCCTGGCTACGACAGGAGGAAACTGTTTCTGAAGAACAAATTCTGGGTTATTGTAGTGCATCATGGACTTTACTTTGAAGGAATTGTGAATTTATCCTTTTGATATTCTTAAAAATTCCTCCTCTTGACAAGCATGTTTGTCTTTCAGATTAATTTGTTGAGCACAGTAACAGATGCATAATTTTAATTAGGTCTATGGGTGATATATAAATACTGTTCTGGGCAATCGTATTCTGTTTAGCTCAACTGTTGATTGTGTAACGGCCGGAGAGATAGCACAGAGGTAGGGCATTTGCCTTAACCACAGCCGACCCAGGACAGATGGTGTTTCAAAGCCTGGCATCCTATATGGTTCCCTGTGCCTGCCAGGAGTGATTTCTGAGCGCAGAGCCAAGAGTAACCCCTGAGCCCCTCTGGATGAGACCCAAAATCAAAAACAAAACAAAAAGAACTGGTGATTGTGTTTTGTTAAAGCTTAGATGGCTTTTAACACTACTTAAATCAACCGTGTTTAGTCTTTCTATATAATTGATGGGAATGAAAAGAAGAGGAAGTCTGGGGAATGTACTAGATACTAAATAGAGTTTATTCAAAGTTTGTTATTTGTTAAACTCTTGTCTCAGTACTCTTTGTGTATCCATTCATGTAACTTTCACAACATGTCTACGGAATACTTACTATTAATATTTTTATGTAAGAGATGAGAAGAACTGACACAGGGAGAAGTGAATTAATTTGCTCACAGTGACAAAGGTTAGGTAAACAAGTTCACCTACAGTGTTCACCCATATGCTATGTTTCAAAAAAAAATATGAGAGGCATTAAAAAGCACTTGTGTTCTGGCAAGATACTATAGTATGAATGAACCTTGTATGCAAGCCAGTTGGGTTTGACCTTAGGACCAATATGCTAGTTGACCAAGAAGTCTCCTGGGTCTGCCAAGGACTACTTGGATGGATCAAAAATCAAACAAGAACCAAGTCCCGCGCCTGAACCCAGGAACCCCCAACCTGGCTGCAGGCAGGCAGCCCTGCACCTGAATTCAGGGACCCCTCCCTGACTGCAGGCAGAGTGAGTGCGCCCATCACCCGGCCACCTCCCCAAGTGGGCGCAGTACCCTGCGTTTTGCAGCAGACCCGTGCCTGAATTCAGGGACCCCCGACCCAACTGCAGGCAGGAGGAGTGCGCCACCCGGCCACTTCCCCACGTGGGCACCCAGAGAACCCTGTGCCTGACCCACTCTGCACTGCTGGGAAGGGCTGGAGCTTATAAACCGGGTGAGCTTTGATCTACTCCCCGGACCTAGGGTATCCTAGAGCAGCCTGCCCCCTGAGCCCTGGAGTGGACCTATGACCCCCAGGGGTGAAGAGAGAATGTCAGGTGGGTTTGGCTGCAACAATTTCCTCAGCTGAGGCTCAGAAGAGGTGAAGCTCCGCTGACTCCCAGGGAAAGGAGGGAGGACAGGGAGCTAGGCTCAACAGCGCCCTCCAACATTGTGGCCAGGAGTGGAACTGCACTACCTGCCAACAAAAGGAAAAAACAGACCAGACCCTACTAGAGAACACAGGAGGAGCCAAATCATAGTGAGCCCACCCAACAGAACCCTCTAGAATCACGCTCAGGGAGGGGACCAATCCCCAAGCCATAGGGGGCAAAAGCAGGCTGAACTTGGAAGGCACTGAACTCCAAGCCACACCAATAAATGCAAAGAAATATGAGTAAATTAAGGAGAACCCTAACATCTGGAGATATGGAGAGAAACCCTAGCAAGTTTCCAAGTCCAACAAAACACACAGATCCATTGGAAGGAGACTTAAAAGCAGCCATGAAGAACAAAGTGGAAGCCTTAATTAAGGAAATGAAGGAAACACTAGCCACCTAATATAAGAAATCCATGGAGGAACAAATCAGCCAAATTAAAGAACTGTCAAAGAATATGAGAGATTCCATACAAAGGGAAATAAAGGAGTTTAAAAATGACACAACAAGCCATTTGAGCAGGATCACACAGTTGGAGAAGCACATTGAAGAACACGAAGGAAAACTGCAAACAAAAAACGACCAAGAAACCAGCAAGGAAATAAAAGGCAATGCACTGGAAGGAAAAGTCCAGTATCTAATGAACAAGGACAAAATAAATAACCTAAGAATTGTGGGTATGCCAGAAGGGGAGGAAATATGAAAAGGGGAAGAACAAGTAGTCAGGGAAATATTAACAGAAAACGTTCCCACCCTCTGGGAAAAAAATTCAGTGCAAATCCAGGAAGTGAAGAGAGTCCCTAATATAATAGACCCTAACAAACCAACACCAAAACATATAGTAATCCAAATGGCAAGAGAGAGAGAGAGAGAGAGAGAGAGAGAGAGAGAGAGAGAGAGAGAGAGAGAAAGCTTTGTTAAAGCTATAAGGAAGAAAAAAAACCTCAAATAAAAAGGAAGGGACATAAGAATCAAACCAGATCTCCCATTTGAAATAATTCAAGCAAGAAGACAGTGGAATGACATATTTAAACGCCTGAATGAAAGAAACTTCCAACCTAGGGTCCAATATTCAGCAAAACTCTCATTGATATGGGAGGGCAGAATAAAAACATTCTCAAACAAAAATGAGCTTGCATCATTTTGTGCAAACAAAACCACTCCTAAATGACCTACTCAGAGATAATTACACAATCCAAACCCCCGATTGTAACAAAAACCACCCTACACAATACAACTGCACAACAGTCCTCTCTGTTAATAATCTCCCTAAATGTTAATGAACTAAAGTCTCCCATTAAGAGACACATAGTAGAGAACTGGATTAGAAAACATAAACCAGACTTCTGCTGCCTGCAAGAAACACACCTACAAGCACAGGCTCAGAATAAAAGGATGGAAATTAATTATTCAGGCTAATAGAAAACAAAAAAGAGCAGGGACAGCTATTCTTATATCAGACCAAATTCCATTCAACCTCAAAAAAGTGATCAGGGACAAAGAGGGACACTACTTACTGATCAGGGGAACACTAGATCAAGAAGTACTAACCCTGGTCAATATTTATGCATCTAATGTAGAGCCAGCAAAATATGTGAGACAACTGCTTGCAAACCTAGAGAAACACATGAAGGGAAATGTGATAATTGTAGGAGATCTCAATACTTCATTATCACTACAGGACAGATCCACCAAACAGAAAAAACAGCAAATAAATAAAAGCCCTAAATGAAAAATTAGAAGATCTAGGGCTAATAGACTTTTATAGGACCCTCCATCCCCAGAAAACAGAATACACATTCTTCTCAAGCTCACATGGAACCTTATCCAGAATAGACCATGTCCAAGGATACAAATCAAACCTATATAAAATCACAAATGTAAGGATCATTAGAAGCACCCTATCCGATCACTATGCAACAGAGGTCAAAATTCACTACAAGAAGAAGCAATAGAGAAAAACTAATACCTGGAGATTAAACAACATGCTGCTCAACCACAGCTGGATCAAAGAGCAAATCAAGAAAGAAATAAAAAGATTCCTTGAGACAAATGATAATGAAGAGACAACCTGTCAAAATATGTGGGACACAGCAAAAGCAGTAATTAGGGGGAAACTCATAGCAATACAGGAAAATGACAACATCAACAGTTTAAAGAATCACCTCAAGGAATTGGAACAACAGCGGCAAAGAAATCCAATCGCAACCAGAAAGCAAAAAGTAATAAAAACCAGAACAGAAATAGATAACATAGAAACTAAGAAAACAATACAAAAAAATCAATGAGACCAGGAGTTGGTTTTTTGAAAAAATAAACAAGATAGACAAACCACTGGCAAAACTCACCACAAAAAAAAAAAAAGGGAAAACACCTAAATCAGTAGGATCACAAATGAAATGGGGAGATATTACAACAGAACCCCAAGAAATACAACATATCATGAGATCAGATTATGAACAACTATACTCAGCTAGGCTAGAGAACCCAGTAGAAATCGACAGATTCCTGGAAAAATACCATCTTCCAAGACTGGATAAGGAAGACCTAAAAAGCCTAAACAGACCAATCACTTCAGAAGAAATTGAAGATGTAATTAAGAAACTCCCTAAGAACAAAAGTCCAGGTCCAGATAAATTTACAGGCGAATTCTATCGAACATTCCGAGAAGACTTACTACCATTTTTCCACAGGCTCTTCCAAACCATCAAAGAAACAGGAATCCTCCCCAACTCCTTTTTTGAGGCTAATATCACACTCATTCCCCAAGATGGCAAAGACACCACCAAGAAAAAAAAATTACAAACCAATTTCACTAATGAACATAGATGCAAAGATTCTAAACAAAATCTTAGCAAACTGAATCCAGCACTTTATCAAAAAGATCATACATCATGACCAAGTGGGTTTCATCCCAGGAATGCAAGGTTGGTTCAACATATGCAAATAAATCAACATCATACATCACATCAACAACAAGAAAGACAAAAACAACATGATAATACCAGTTGATGCAGAGAAGGCGTTTGACAAAATCCGACACCCTTTAATGTTGAAAACACTCAGCAAAATGGATTAGAGGGAACCTTCCTCAAGATTGTTACAGCTATCTATGAAAAGCCCACAGCCAACATTATCCGTAATGGTGAAAAACTAGAAGCATTTCCACTAAACTCAGGAACTAGGCAAGGCTGTCCACTCTCTCCACTCTCATTCAATATAATCTTAGAAATCCTAGCAATAGCAATTCGACAAGAGACGGGAATCAAAGAAATTCAAATTGGGTAGAGGAACTCAAACTATCTCTTTTTGCAGATGATATGATGATATACATCAAAAACCCTAAAGAGTCCACAGTAAAACTCCTAGAAACAATTAACCAATACAGCAAAGTGGCTGGCTACAAAGTCAATACACAAAAGACAGTAGCGTTTCTCTACACAAATAATGAAGTTGAGGAGAGAGAAATAAAAAATACAACTCTATTTAAAATGTATCAAAAAATATCAGGTACCTAGGAATCAACCTTACAAGGGAAGTGAAGGGCCTATACCAGGGAAACTTCAAAACACTCCAGAAAGAAATTGAAGAGATCTAAGTAAATGGAAGAACATCCTATGCTCATAGATAGGTAGAATCAACATAGTCAAAATGACTATTCTACCAAAACTACTATATAGATGCAATGCAATCCCAATCCAAATTCAGACATCATTCTTTAAATAATTAGAATAACCAATCATAAAATTCATCTGGAACCACAAAAGATCAAGGATAGCCAAACACATACTAAAAAACAAGAAGCTGGGTGGCATCTCACTACCTAACCTGAAGCTATACTATAAAGCCATAGTGATCAAAACAGCATGGTACTGGTACAAGGACAGAGCCTCAGACCAGTGGGTTAGAACAGAATTTCCAGACATAAACCCCCAGATATACAGTCAACTAATATTTGACAAAAGAGCCAAGAACTTGAAATGGAACAAAGAAAATCTTTTCAACAAATGGTGTTGGTACAACTGGAAAACCACATGTAAGAAATTCAAAATTGACCCATACCTCACTCATTATACAAAAATCAACTCAAAATGGATCAAGGACCTCGAAATTAGACCCAAATCTATAAAATTTATAGAGAATAAAATAGGTAGAACATTCAAAGACATATATATCAAAACGGTCTTCGAGGATGGAGCACCAATGTCAAGAACTCTAGCATCAAACATAAACAAATGGGACTACATCAAACTAAAAAGCTTCTGTATGGCAAAAGAAACCCTACATAACACAAGAAGACAGTTAACTGACTGGGAAAAAATCTTTTCACCCAACATATCAGATAAAGGGCTTATATCTAGAATATACAAAACACTCAGAAAGCTGAGCCCCCGCAAACCAAATAAAGCCATAAAAAATGGGAAGACAAAAACTCCTTGGAGAAAGACTGAAAGATGGCCAACAAATACATGAATACATGCTCACCCTCACTCATCATCAGAGAAATCCAAACCAAAAACAACAATGAGGTATCACCTTACATCAGTGAGAATGGCTCACATCAAAAATAATGGGAACAGCCTCTGTTGGTGGGGATGTGGTATGAAAGGCACTCTCATTCACTGCTGGTGGGAATGCTCCCTAGTCCAACCCCTGTGGAGAACAGTCTGGAGAGTGCTCAAGGAAGTCAGAATTGAACTGCCATTTGACCCAGCAATTGCTCTCCTAGGTATCTACCCCCAAGTCGGAAGGACATTCATCCCAAAGTATGTGTGCACCCCACTATTTATCGCAGCATTCAGTATAATAGCCAAGTCTTGGAACCAACCTCGATGTCCAACAACAGACAAGTGGATCATTAAGATGTGGTATCTATACACAATGGAATACTACTTGGCAGTCAGAAATGATACAATCATGGACTTTGCAGCAACATGGATGGACCTAGAACATATTATGTTAAATGACGTAAGTCAGAAGACGAAAAATAAACACAGAATGATAGCACTATTCTGAAGCACCTAGAAGATACACTCTATATACAACTAATACTCAACAATCAATTAACAGGGTTTAACAGGGTAGAAACCCCAAACACTGTAACAGTCAACATATAACGGAGAGCAGTGGCCAAAACACATGAAAGAGGAACAACACAAACTCTTGACTACATATTATACCACAATGAAACCAGCAACAGCATAAACAGCAGCACAAAGAAAACACGTATGTTATCAGCCTTCTACTGCAAAGGCCCATAATAATCTCTTAGGGATCTTATTCAGGATTACAGGTAAAGAATACCATGGGAAATCACTGACTCCAATGGGAACATCTCATAATAATATGTTTTAATGCCTTAATCTTACTATATTTAAAATAACCTCTCAGCTTTTCTGTCCACAGGCGTTCTTAGATACATAGGGTGGACAAACTAAGATAGCATCTTGGGGCTCAGTCACACGAGATACCATACCCAGCTTGCACTATGAGAATGTCCTGAGAAAACTCTTTAACATACACTCTAGCTCTAGGTTATACCTTCTTTTAGGAATTGAAGCACGGGACCAGCCAGAACACCAAAGCAGCAAATGTGACCTACAGACTTATTCTACAGGCCCTACTCATCGAACATA
Organism: Suncus etruscus; assembly: GCF_024139225.1. Taxonomy (NCBI): domain Eukaryota; kingdom Metazoa; phylum Chordata; class Mammalia; order Eulipotyphla; family Soricidae; genus Suncus; species Suncus etruscus. The sequence goes on from NC_064851.1 coordinate 112,701,127, forward strand.
TTCAAGAAAACTAGCATTCCCTTACCCTTTTCTCCTTTCTTCTCACTACTTTATTTTTTCCTTTCTTTTTCTTCTTTCTCTCTTTTCTTTTTCTTTTTAATGTATTTTCTCTTCTTTCCTGCCCCTTACATATACTTTCCCCTTTCCCTTCTTTGGAAATCCGACTATCCCTTTACCCCTCAATCCCATCCAGATTTCCCACTTTATTAAAACTCTTTACCCTCAGTTCTTAATCTATAAGGCATCAAGAATGACCTCCTACCCCAACAAACCAGTACCCAGGACCCAAGCACAGGGGCACCAAATTAAACCCACACCTCGTCCCCAGCAAGAAAAGGCAACCAACTCCCCTGCTGACTTATGCTTTGTGGCCCTCTTTACCAACTCTTCCTAACGTGGACTGTTACTTGAAACCGGGCTTAGCTCTAAAAGTATCCCCAAAGCAAGAACTCTTCCCAAGACCTCCCTGCCGCAAAGCTTTTGCCAATCTCAAGAAGGTCAGGGTGTGTGATGAAAAGTCACCCGAGAACCCACACACCACAAGAAAATCTCAAAAGACAATTGGGAAACCTATAGTTCCATAATAAGTATAAGACCTGTATTGCACTACCTCTTTACCTGCTATTCCCCAAATGTAAGATAGTCTTTTGCACCATTTTGTTCCGTTAATTACTTTATTTCATTTTTTTAAATCTTTGTTTCTTTTACATATACATATGCATATATATAGGTGAGCACATATATTTTTATTTCTATCTTTATCTTTTTTAGGTGTGTGACCTGTTTCTGTTTTCTTCTTTTTCCACCCCCAAATGCACCAACAATATAATGTAGCACCATTTTCCCCTGCAAAGATACACTAAAAAAAGGGGGAAATCTTACATATAAAAATTAGCTCTTATCTACTAGGGATAAAAACTCATACTTGCTTACAATACAGGGACATCTCCCACCTTGAAAATATGTCACGTGGACCCAACATAGACCTCAGGTGATTAGACACCATTCATCCAGCCTTGAACCTTGGATCCCAGACATAGAAATGACACAGTTCTTCACGACAGCTACAGGAAACAAATCCCATCCGGGACATCCTCAATACTGCTCAGACACCAACAAGTGCCAGCTCTAATACGATATCTTGACAACAAGGAAAATGGGAACAACTTGACTGAAGAGCAGGTTATCCTACCCCTCCAGCTGACAATAAGACAAAATCAGAAGACTTGTCACCCTTTGGTCAGTCCAAAAGCCAAGAGCACAATTTACAGATGACTGGCAGATAGAACCATGACCAGACTGTATGTATCCTATGACCAATAAAAAAAGCCCTAGTCTAGGGTTTGAGCTACGACCTGCACAACAACCATGATCTCCAGTTCCAAAGGTCCATCTGAGACAATTGCAATGGAATGGGTCTTCTGGAAACACAACAAAAGACTCTTTCATAGGTTCCATCCTAAAATCAGCACAAAGACCAAGACCACCAAACACAGAAGATGGATTAAAATGAAACTGAGGAAACAGAACTTCTAGAACCACAAAGAAAAGCTTTGGGGCCGGGAAGGTGGCGCTAAAGGTAAGGTGTCTGCCTTGCAAGCGCTAGCGTAGGACGGACCGTGGTTCGATCCCCCGGTGTCCCATATGGTCCCCCCAAGCCAGGGGCGATTTCTGAGCGCATAGCCAGGAGTAATCCCTGAGCGTCAAACGGGTGTGCCCCCCCCCAAAAAAAAAAACCAAAAACCAAAAAAAAAAAGAAAAGCTTCATTATAAATTCCACCCCTTGATCTGTGCAGATACCGAGATCTCTAGATACAGAGATCTGATCTTATCACCCAGGACGAAGCAGAAGTCTTCCAAACACCATGAAAGCACCAAGGGGACAGTAAATGAACCTGAACAGAGTCTATAGTCTATCCCATGACAATATATTCCAAGGGTGGAGAAACCCTGTATCTCTTAGGCCAAGGGAATTCCTTTTTGAATGACCCCAATATTTACGTGTCTGTGCAGGAGGGAAAAGGAAAAAAAAAAGCACAAAACAATTTTTTTATATATCTATCTAGGTTTTGTCGATTTCTTCATTTTGGTATGGTTACTCAAGTTGTTGTCTCCATTTATATTTATTTATTTATTTATTTATTTATTTTCTTCTTTTCTTTTTCTTTAGGTGCTATGCCATGTTTTTATCTCAAGACCATGGCTTTTATGTGGTGCGTATCTTTATTGTTGGATATTTTATTTGACACTTCTTTTTGTACTGTTGGGGTGTCTCACCTTCTTTTTCCCCTTCATCTCTCAAACCGATGATGAGAGCCTCTAGAAGGACTCTGCCCATTTTCGACATATTTGATTTTTACCCCAGTTTATCACTTTTCTCTTCTTCAAACAAAACCACATAACTGGAATTATCTAGTACCGTCTCCCAGTTAGAGGAGGAAACAAGGGAGGTACCAAGACCAAACCAGGTGTAGGACCACTAAGTAGTAAGCTAGGCTCAGAGGGGACCATGTATTCTAGCAGCCCTGGGGATGAGAGAGGAGGATATAAAAGGTAGGATGGGAACCGAGGTGTAGGGAAGATAATTCGGTGATGGTAATTCCCTTATATTATGTTAATATGTACCTAAAATATTATTGTCAACAATATGTAAGCCACTATGATCAAAATAAAAATTATATTAAAAAATCAAACAAGAAATTAAAGAGTAGTAAGTGATCTGAAATGCCAACATACAAATACTTGCTGGAATGGAGCATCAGGGCAGAAGTTGGACATATCATGATGTGTGTAAAGAAAAGAGTTTGATAACATGGATCCCACATGTTTTCTTATGGGTTCTACACTTTTCTTCCTCTACAAGCTCTATTTCCTAACCCAGATGTGATCCTGTGCAATGCCATGTTTCAGGGACATAGATTCCAGATTTTATCACTGAAATTGTCAAGTCCTCATGTAATTTTTATTGTATAATGTATATGTACATCAATAAATACGCTTGTATATTTAAATATATTAATATCTTCCCTCAATAAATGTATATATAATCCTACCCCTCACTTAATATACCAAATATGCCAAAAATAAAACAAATTTATTTTAATAAGTAAATAAGTTTATTAATTTATTAAATAATGCCTATACTAGCAGAACAAAATTGCTTTCCTATTGCAGCCTGTTGAAAAGATGTTAAGTATCAATGTATTTTCAATGATAGACATTAAACATCCTAAGTTTTACTATCACACATTTAATGTTAAAATAATTACTTTCATTTTTTTCAGATTGACATTAACACTTTCATGTCCAATGGATCTCAAGAATTTTCCAATGGATGTACAAACATGTATAATGCAACTGGAAAGTTGTAAGTGCAACTCTTTTATTTTCAGAATATTTTAAGGTATGGTAGATGGAAATCTGAATGATCAAGTTTATCTAATTATAATAATTCTGCTGAGATCATAGACATAGCTCAGTATGCATATTCCCTTTACCAGATATTAAAAGTGATTATGTCCATTAGATATGCTGATCTCTCTGTTGATAAAAGGATTTATACTGTCTTCAGCAGCTGTTTCTCTGTACAAATCATCAAATGCTACAGAATAATAATCATTAAAAACCATTTTAATGTATTTTAAAGTACATACAATACACATATATAGTACATATATAAAGCTACATATACTGTTTCTGCTACTCACAACAAAGGCAATGTTATTATCAGGTTTCTATATTGGACATTTCCTGTTGGTCAATTTGAGTGGTTGTTTTTGTGTTCCAACTCATGAGCTAAATAGCACTAAACTTCTGGTTTATTAATTAATATTTACTCTTAATATGCTGTTCTGTATGTCATACTTGTTATCCCACCAAGAAAGACATCTCTCTAATCTTTGCAAAGATTTTTCTAAATTTAAAGTCATCCTTCAGCACTTTTGCTCTCAAAGTAGAACCATATTTGTCACAAATTAATGTTAAAATTCTATTGCTCTAAATTTAGCTATACTGTCAACCCCAAATTAATTTTCAGTGTTTGATGCTATGCAAAAAAAAAAAAAAAGAATTATTCTATGCTATGATTGGAGCAAAAACATTTGACATCTCTTGGGGAAAATCCTGAGGAAACTATGATGTAGTATGGAAGAGCTGTCACAAGATGGCGCGCCACCCCTTGGGGGGAATGCCATCATCCCTCTGGTTTCAAGTCCAATCAATTCTAAAAGCAGCTCTTAAATTGTAAGTGTATGCATGAATATCTTCATAAAACATATGAAAAAAATCTATTAATTGTTGAGAAAGTTATATTAACGAGTAAAGTAATAGAAGGTTCCCATTTCTGGGAATGGCTTTTTTAACCACATGCTATGAATGGATTTTGACGACAGGGTGAATCCTCATTTTTGCAGCAAAAGTTGGTACTTTGGAGAATACCAAGAAAAAAAAATCATCTATAAAGTAGTCTAAGGCAGGCACACTCGTGGCCTGGTGGCCTAAATTCTAAACTTTGTATACTAAATATTATTTAATAGATGGAGCTGAACTATTCAAGAATATGAGACGTAAGAGTGAGAACAGACAAAGAAGCTGCAGAATATATACACACTAGGATACTATGAAGTGGTAAGAAAGGATGAAACTGTAGAGAAGCAGAAACACCTAAAGCTAAGCACAGTGGATGGAACTAGACAGTATCATGTTAATAAAAATAAGTGAAAGAGAGGACAAATGTTGCCTGGATCATCTCACCCTTTGGTAGTATATGGAGAGGAAACAAGAGAATAACCAAGATCACAAAACCTGGAGGCCAGGGCTTTGCAATCTTGGGGAAAAATTTAAATAATGGGGAGAAGATGGCAAGGGAAGGAAGAGACAGACAAGACATAATGTAAGAGCATTGATGGATGGTTTTGGACAATTTAATGTATAGCATGACAACTGTACATCAAAACTTGAATTACTAAAAATATTGTAAACATGTCACCTTGACTATAACAATGATTTAAAGATCCATCCAAGGAATCCATACAATATATTTAAAAAATAGTAACCACTAAGTTCAAATTACCTAAAAGATCATTAAAAGTTTCTTTCAAATTTATAGAAAATAGAACCATTCAAAACTGTTTTATGTATGATATTCTGTATACATATTTTATATTTATTCTCACTTTATTCTAAAATCAAAGTTCACCTTACTTTAACAAAAAGTAAGACATAGTTTTGACATAATAATCTCATTAAAATTCTTTACAACAAATACATTTCTTTCATATGAAAGTAGGTCATAATGTAGTATAATACTGCATTAAATATAATTTTATTTAATTTTTAGAATGCATTTAGAATGGGTTTTTGGTTTGTTTTAAAATTTTTGGGGGGAGAGGAGTGAATTTGAGTCACACCTGCACCTTACTTCTCTCTGGATTACTGCTGGTAGTGCTAGGAACTGAACTCAGGTCAGATACTGGCAAGACAAGCATCTTAACTCATACTCTATCTTTCAGGTCCTAGAATATTTATTTCTAGGTATTAATAAGCTATTCTCTTACTGCTAAGTTGGAATGGTATTATTAGAACATTATCTTCTGTTTGGAAAATAGAATACTTTGAAAGTAAAACTATATTGACTCTTACCTTTCATTTTTATTACAAAGTGGGGGGTAGCGAGATGAAGATTTGCAAAGCTGTTATAACAAACACTGATTATATTGAAATCACTCAATAAAAACTATCAGACGTGAAAATATTTTAGGGCAAAATAAATGATTTGGCCAATATTATGCCAGACAAACAAAAGTAGCTGAAACATTTTCATAATATTGCAATTAATTTGAATTCAAGTAGAAATCAAAGGAAATGTGGTGCATCTTAACAGGGGTTGATTGCTATGAAAGCATGGTCTCTAAATATTTTTCACTCAGGGTCTCTCCAATTTTCACATGAGCCAGGTAGACTGGTATAGAAATAGATACACAAATCAAATATTTATTGATAATAAACCATAAAGAAGTTTGTTTTTAAACTATTTTTGTTGCTGATTTGGGGCCACACCTAGATTTTTCTGGGGTTTACTCCTAACAAGTCATAGAAAGCGAATGGGGTTTCAAGGCTTAAATGCATATTGGACATATGTATAGCAAATGTCCTATCCATTGTACAATCTTTTGGGTACCTATAATACTTTTATAACATTTTTTGTGACTCACTACACTCAGTTACACACCTCCATATGATGAGCCATAGTTTAAGAAACCAGGCAGTACCTCCCCACACTTTTTCATACTCCTGGAAGGCCTGGCAACCAAAGCCATATCTCCAGAAGTCTCAATGTCAGCCATAAAGCTTGGAATTACGGCCATGTGACAACTCCAAATTGTTCAATACTGTCATCGCAGTAGTCATCCCAGTAGGAACACACCTAATGTAGACATCATTGTAGATTCTGAGCCACCTAGTGTTCAAAAACAAAATAAGTCACAGAAAGGCAATTAGCAACAGAGTTTAGTAAATCTTCTAACAATGACTTAATGAACCCCTTGCATTATACAATAATTTTTTACAAATTTTCTTATTACTGTACTCTTTATTCATCTTTTCTTTTTTCTTTCTCTCTTTTTAAAACAATTTCATTGCCACTTACCTGTAAATAAATATATTATGAGCAACTATTTAGTATATGGTCTTTAAATGAAGTAATATATGTTTTAAAAAGAATAAAAATATTGTCCATCCTCCACCCCCCAAGAAGGTAAGGTTCTAAGGAGAGAAAAACTTTTATTTTCAGCTTCTTCATCTTTCCATCTTATTTTGAAAATTAAAATATTTTAACAGGAGAAAAGCAAGTGGTCTGTAATGCAGAGGGTCATCCCCTTAGAAAATGAAGGCTGAAAGAAGTGGCAAATTGGGATTTATTTTACACTCATTTGGACAAGGACAGGAAACTCCGGAAAAGTAGGCTGTGTAAGGAAATGAAGAAAAGATTTAAAAATGTTTTAATGAGGTCTGTTTGTGCAGAATTCTCCAAGCTTTGATTCTGTTGAAGAACGCTACTTATTTTTCCCCCGGTACATAGAGTACATGTTTCACATGGGAGTTTTTAATCTCCTGTTTTCAGGAAGTGAAGAGAGATTAGAGCACCTTCTTGCATTTGTAGTTCCTTTTCAAGTGCCTTTAGCCAAAATAATCCTTCAGCTAGAGTGAAATATTTGGGGAGTGGCAGAATGTGCTTTAATAAAAGTGTATGTGAAGGGTCTGGGAATTGTTGATAAATCCAAGTTTAATACCCCTGAGGTTTGGGCAATGTAATCCAAAAGCCAAAGGGAAGAATAAGAACTGGAAATTCACTCTGACATATTTCATAAAGAGTTTCAGAGACTATAAGATGCAATTTCTGAAAGAGAAAATCTAGTGAAAAAATAAAACCACTTAAAGAAGGTCATTTCAGTTAGAAAAGCCTACATTTAGACATTGTTGGCAGAAATTTCTAGTCAAGGGAGGTACACTGATAAATTAAAATCAATCTTATTTTATCTGAAAGAGACAAGTTCTCAAAGAGATGGGTGGGATAGTATCAAAAGCTATGAAAATATGTTTTATTTTAAAAGTGATTGAAATGAAAGATCTACTATTACTAGTGACAAAGATAAGCCTGATGAATATAGTGAGGTCCAAACTATATTCCAAAGAATTAAAAAAAATAGAGTATGATGAGATAGTCAGAAGAGTAGGAAAAATTTCTCTTCTATTTAGGATACTGGTTATTTAAAAAAGATGAAAAAACCACAGTATCTGAAAGTCCCTGGGTCACAAGGCCTCTTTTTTGACCAAGGGAATGCTTACACAGACTTTTCTGCAGATACGGCAGTAACATGAAAGAACTTTTGTTTCTGTCTTGATCAGGACATTTTCAAGACCATTAAAAGTCCAACATGGGAAAATAATCTCCTGCTCTCTTTTCTTTTCCCTGAATTCTTTTTTGTTTTTGTGCGGGGTCCTGAAGCCCCCCAGGGGGGCCCGGCCAGCAGGAATTAGCTGGGAAGACTTCTCAGACAACCGCACTCCTATTTTGCTGGGTAGAAGAACAACCACACCTGTAAAAATCTGAGAGAGGTTAATAATAAAGACCCAAGGCAATGTCTCACTGCTCAAGGGCAACTTTATTTGGCTACAGCTCCTTCTTATATAGTGAAGGAGAAGGGGGCAGTACAAAGATAATGTCAATCACACTTTTGGTGCGAAGGTCCATACAAGGCAAGAATACATATCAGGTTACAAGGAACAAAGAAAGTAAATCATTCTCCAAATAAGGAAATGGGCAGTGGGCTAGGAGGCAGGATTACCTGCAAGTCATGATGAACGTGCTGTTTCCATGGAAATTTCTTGTGACCTTCTAGCTGCATATCTAAACTTTTAACAGATATAAGGTGGGGGCAATGTTCTTACAGAAATAATTTTGTACAGACAATGTAACATATACACATAATAACTGCCTTGTTGACTCCGGAATGTAGTTGAGGGAGTAAGACCTCATTTCTGGGAATGGTACCGGGCCGTGTTGCTCTCCTCCGGGCTACAAGATTAATTATCTCTTGCAGCTGCACATTCCTTTCTCTTTGGCCCAAGAACTTACAGCAAGACTGCATGTAGCCTTTAGGTGAAAGGCTGAACTAAGGCAGAAAGTATAGCAAAATAACCTCAAACAAGTCACAGTCCCCAACATCTCCCCCTTTCTCTTCTAATAAAAGAAGGAAAGTTGTGAGCGGGTGGAAGAACCGTGTCTTAGGCTACAAGGTTTGACCAGGTTGGGCACGGCCAAAGCCGCATTTAAAAGGTGGCTACAAACGCCGTGGGTGTGCGCGGAGATTTGAATTATGCGTTGTAGCTTTTTAGGGCCGTGTCCTAACTGGGACCTTGCTAATCCCGTCGTAGGTATCTCCACAGCCGAGAGCACAAGTACCGGAGCGAGCTCCGTCTGTTAGCTATGCGCTCTATCTCCTGGAAACTTAGTGGCTGGAAAGGCGGCTTGGTGACTAAAGCCAAGTTTTCACAGGAGTCACGCGGGGTCAGACGCTGGTAGTGAACTTGAACAGAGGTTTTTGCCGTCTCATCTACCTGGTTTTTAACAAGGGCAGTAAGTTTGCGGAAAGCCCATGGGTCAAAGGAAAGGAGCAGCATGAGGCTAATAAGAGGGCCCAAAATAGTGGACAGTAATGTATGTATCCAAGGAGAAGAGAAAAACCAACCCTGTTACCAACCTTGTTCTTGGTCAAAACGTTTCTGGAACTCCTTCATACCGTTACCAATACGTAGAACACTATCCCTAACTAATCCAGTTTTGACTTTAAATACACAGCATAGTTCTTTAAGGGCTACACAGACTCCCCCCTCTTTCATAAGGGCGAGATCTAAACCACGACGATTTTGAAGCACAACATATGCAAGGGAACTAACAGTATCAGTGAGAAATTGTAAGCTATGTTTGATTTCATTAATGTTTCGTTTTACAGCCTGAGTGAGAATGCGAAAATTGGACTGAGTGGAAACAAGGGAGTAAATTTCTATGCCAGCACTAGTAGTGGCGCCAACAGCAAGGAGGACTGCAAGGGTGACAGTTGTAAAGGGCTCGCGACGTTGTTGAAAGACGGAAGGATAAGAGTAGGGGTTGAGGAGAGAAGCCAAGCCAACAGCGTTCATAATTTGGGTCTGTGAGGGCTAGAGCAGAGGCATTTATAAGATTTAAAATAACTTGAGAGGAGGAGGATGGGCCAGAAGGCAGAGTCCATAGCTCACAACTTGCCCAACAGTGAGTTAATGACGCTGAGGCTGAACTTTCCAGAGAAGAAGTTTAGAGTCATTGGTGTAGATAGGAGATTTAAACGTTGTGATGCTTTCATAAAACGGCAAAACCGGTGAATAGCAGATCCAACAGTGTTCATAGCTGGTGTTAGAGAGTGCCTGGGCAGAGGCATTGACCATTTGCAGGATGAGGTTCGAGGTGGAAACCGACCAACAGGTTTGATGGTTATTCTAGGCATTAACAAAGCTAAAACATAACAATCATGATAAGCAAGAAACATTTTAGTAACAATATGGGGAGAAAATCCAGTGGAACAAACAAAATAAGTGGAGTTGGGGGCTTCAATGAAGATGGAAGAGTTGTTAACAATAATGGTTTGATTGCAAATGTTTGATTGTTGAACAGGCAGGCACATATATGGTTCGAGCAAGCAAAGTTCCACGACCGTGACTTGTTTACAATGGAGGTTGTTGGTGGCAATGGTGGGCATCCAAGGCAGCTAGGCAGAGTGTCTAATTCAGCATTGTCAAAGGTGGAGTTAGTTAGAAACAGGTTTGCAGGAATGGCGGCTAGCAGGAAGTTTATAAAAAAAACAGCTTGGCAGGAGGCAAAATGGTTACTTTATATAAAAATTAAGAATTTACTTAGTAAACTGAATATAAAGGATTTTTTTTTTAAACTTCTATTTATTATGTTAAAGCTGGATGCTATTTTTGGCCATAAATACATATTCTATAGGCCTGAACTTACACATAGCAGGAAAGCCAGGTGACTGCAAAGTCCAGAAATTCTCCAGGGAAAAGTTATCCCCGATGGCCATTGAGAAATCTGGGGTTTGCCATCTCCCACACCTTCCGCCATGTTCTTAGAAGGACAAAGCTAGCTTAATACATAATTTTTAACACATGATTTTTAGTTGCAAGATGCCAGTCTGTGAACTGACCAGACTGAACCAGGTTGAAAAAATTAATTGAAATTTGAAAAATGGATAAGGCTTTAAAAATTGTATTATTATAAAATGTAGAGATAACAAATAAACAGACAAAACAAAACAACACTAAACACAACATTTTACACTTGTGGCCACTTTCATTCATCACAACAGACACATAAACAGACAAAAGGATTGATTTAAGACTTATTTATAAAAAATTGACAAGCGCTTTTAAATATTTAGCTAGCATGTTTGTGAGAAGAAAAAAAAATTTTGTAGAAAAACTTTTTTAGTTTTGAGAAGTACTTAATGTAGATGGAGTGGAACTTTGCTGAAAATAAATTTTAAGGTTTAGATTTAACACGAAACATTTTTAAAACAATTTTAATTTGAAGTTTAAAACATTAAGTAAAATGGTTAATGAGCACTGTAGAAGGAGTCTTCACTCTGAAGTATGAAATCATTTGCTGTAAATGAATAGGTTTTCTTTAAATTGGTTTTGCAGTAGAATAGTAAGACAGCTGCAATAAAGTGTTAAAATTTTTATGATTAAACACAATAGCATGAACTATGATTATTAAAGGTATAAAAACTGATTTTAAAAAACAAAGAACTGTTTTTACTATGAAGACTTTATGTGAATAATTTGTAAAAAATATTATATACCAAATTAACTAAATGCTTAGATTATTATAAAATATAGTTAAAGACATTGGATACATTTACACACCTAGAACTTAAGACTAAAATTATGTTTAATACTAGTTAATTTGCTTATAAAGTTTAGTTACTTTTATATATTACTTATAAAATTATATATAATATATTTTTTCATTTATATTATTTTTTCACTGCGACACAAATATACAGATTTGTATAATGTGCTGATATTTTGAATGCACTTAAAATAATAGTTCTTTCAATGCAGAAATAAAGAACAACCATTGCTGTAGCACAAAGTTAAAACTAAGGGTACTATAAAGCACACCTAGGTGTTCACTGTGCATTAAATTAACTATATTGTTTAAAAAGGCTAACCACATTATTTTTCACATAATTTTGTAAATACTTTAAAAATTAAAATAAAACTTTTAATAGAAATATAAGACTTAAATTTAACACTTTTGTGTTCGTTTGGATTTTAAAACACAAAGAAGTTTTTCTTTTACTAATATTTTGTTATCTGTAAAGTGACAGAATTATGACCTTGCTGTAAAATTTTCTGAGAGGCATGAAAAAAAAAAGTTTATTGCCGTTATTTTCCTGTTGCTTTTTAATGTTTTAATAATTACTTTACACCACTTAATGCACTAAACCTAATAACACATATCTGACAAAGTGTAGGGCTAATAAGGTGAAGCAGAGTCTTTCACTGATAACTCGGGGAGGGGCCAGCACAGTTAACAGCAGGAAGGCTAGAGGCAAATTATTTACAGTCCGCAGGGTGTAATGATATAGAGAAAAAAAGCAATCTTTTAAGATTAATTACTAATTTATTGGAATTAGAGGGAATGGCAACCGAAGAGGGGAGTCTGGGTTGCAAAAGTACCATGGGGATCATGGTTTTATTAATTGATTTGAGAATATGCAAGAGATGCCACTTTTCAGATTTCTTTTGAATAACAAAGATTGGGTATTTCAAGGTGAATTGGAAGGCTTAAAGTGGGAGTGGCAGGGCCTGAGCTGGCTGTTTCCCAAGGCTGGCAGGAAAGAGGCTGAAGGAGGCTGAGGGCTGGTTTGAGCAGAATGTACTGAGTATAAGGTACATTAGGCTCAGAAGTTTTAACAGCAAAGTGTAGATATCGCAAGGTTTTATGGCTTAGCAGCTGATACTTTGTAATTATCCTGCTCACTGTGCCCTTAGAATTTTTTGTAGGCACTGCAGCAGTTTCTGTTTTATGGCACTCAGCCTCACTTTTATTAGTTTGTTCCTCTGAATTCTCAAGAGGGGGGGCCTGGCCGTGGAATTCAGTGGGCAGAGGACAGACAACTATAGATTTAGGAGGGGGGGGAAACGCCTGAAGGGCAGAAACCTGTGAATTAAGAGAAGCAGCCTGTTTTTGAAGGCTTAAGATTTGTTTAAGATTTTTAATTTGGCCAAGTAGTTTCATTTCTATAGCTTTAAGAGGGGGAGTGGTGAGAGGAGGGAATCTGCCATGGATAGGGACTGAGCGTCTTGGGCATTTAGAATTTTTCCCCTGGGGTGCAGGGGATCAGTGGGAGGCGTTTGAGAAGGTAGCTGCGGAGGCTGCTGAGCAGGCGGGGAGGGGGGGGGGAAGACTTTTTCCATGAGGGAGAAAGACAGGAAAGGTAGTAGCACTGGTTTTTGAGCTAAGAGCATTATCAAGTTTGTTAGAGAGGTGAGACACCATGGATGTAATTGTGGTGAGTTGGGAGCTTAAGTCAGAAAGGGGGGGGGGGAAGAAAGCAGCAACAGTTTGTTGCCGCGTGTGGGGGAGCTGCTGGAATGCTGGCTCTGGGGAGCGACTTCCAGGCATAGAGGGCAGCAAGAGCCATGTTGGCAAGCTGGGACCTGGAAAGTGTGTGCTGTACCTTTAAGGTATGAAAAGAGGCGAGGCCAGCTATAAGAGCTTAGAGATCAGGATTCCTGCCTATCTGCAAGGGCTTTGCAGCGGAAAAAAAAGTTAACTTCCCAAGAGACAAAGAGTTCAGCTTTTAGATTCTAAGCAGGAGAGCGTGTAAGGGGCTTGGGGGCCATAGGAGGTTACGGCTTGAAATGGCTCTTTGAGGCTTTTCCAATTAAAGGCTTTGTATTGTTGCAATTGCTGGCTAAGGAGGGGAGGGTGGTGAGGGGAGTAAAGGTTTTGGTGGAACAGGGACGGAGCTGAGGCTAGGGAAGTGAAGGGCTGTTTAGGATTTTGCACAGAGGGCGCAGCGGCAGAAGTGAAGATGAAGGGTCAGAAGAGGAAGGAAACTGAGAGACAGAGTCAGAGCGAGAGGGAGCCTGGGAACACTAGATTTCTGGCAAACATCATGAACAAACATTAAAAAATTACAAATATCTTTTTTGGTAACCTCTATATGTCTGGCTTTCAACTCAGACTGTATATATATAATGAATTTAAGTTCAGTACTCAACGAAACACCCATGGAAGTGAAGCCAACGGGCGAAGCCCCAAGAGCCAATCAGGGGCGGTGATCAGAACGACTGAAAAAACTGCAGTTTAAATTTTTGATTAAGGCTAACTCGTTTCAACACTTACCCGGATGGGGTATTCCTGCGATTTATGAAACAGCTCCGGACTCGCCGACCCGTAGTCATTCGGGGTGTGGCGGTGGTCTTCGAGCCCAGCGTTGGGCGCCAAAATGCGGGGTCCTGAAGCCCCCCAGAGGGGCCCGGCCAGCAGGAATTAGCTGGGAAGACTTCTCAGACAACCGCACTCCTATTTTGCTGGGTAGAAGAACAACCACACCTGTAAAAATCTGAGAGAGGTTAATAATAAAGACCCAAGGCAATGTCTCACTGCTCAAGGGCAACTTTATTTGGCTACAGCTCCTTCTTATATAGTGAAGGAGAAGGGGGCAGTACAAAGATAATGTCAATCACACTTTTGGTGCGAAGGTCCATACAAGGCAAGAATACATATCAGGTTACAAGGAACAAAGAAAGTAAATCATTCTCCAAATAAGGAAATGGGCAGTGGGCTAGGAGGCAGGATTACCTGCAAGTCATGATGAACGTGCTGTTTCCATGGAAATTTCTTGTGACCTTCTAGCTGCATATCTAAACTTTTAACAGATATAAGGTGGGGGCAATGTTCTTACAGAAATAATTTTGTACAGACAATGTAACATATACACATAATAACTGCCTTGTTGACTCCGGAATGTAGTTGAGGGAGTAAGACCTCATTTCTGGGAATGGTACCGGGCCGTGTTGCTCTCCTCCGGGCTACAAGATTAATTATCTCTTGCAGCTGCACATTCCTTTCTCTTTGGCCCAAGAACTTACAGCAAGACTGCATGTAGCCTTTAGGTGAAAGGCTGAACTAAGGCAGAAAGTATAGCAAAATAACCTCAAACAAGTCACAGTCCCCAACATTTTTGTTTTTGTTTTTGTTTTTTAGGACTGCCAGAACATTGGCTCTAGTGGTAGTGGCCATAAAGGTCCTTTCATATTTCAGTTATTAAACTACCTTACTTTGCAATTTGACATTAATTTAGTTCACTATAGTGATATTATTTATTAAAGCTTTCAGATAATTCTAAGGAAAAACTGTCCAAGTAGAAGCTGCTGAAGTCAAATTCTACAAGACATATTTCTTATACTATTTTATAACAATTACCCATCTTAAAAAATAATGGCCTAAATTGAGTCTAAAATAATTCAGCTTACAAGAAAACAAGTTATTTTTCTCTCCTCAGTGAATTCTGATTGTAAGAAAGAAAACTATATTGCATTGGAAGCATGGAAGACAAACTATGTAAATAATTGTTTTTTTTAAATAACAATGTGAATGCAAAAGTCTTAATTACTTGTGATAATTCAGTTTTCTTAAATAGTTTTTCAGTTATTTATGCTTAGTGGTCCTAAGCATTGTCAAATGCTTTTCAAAAATGAAACAGGCAGGAATACTCTATGGAAGAGAATTTATATTGGAATTCTGAGGAAACAGAAACAAGTATGATATGATATGGATATAATCAGAAATAAAAATTGGGAGAAATCACTTTGAAACCAGAATCAAAAAATTTATTTTACTTATTGTTTTGTTTGGGGAGGGGCACACTGTGCTCAGGGTTTACTTACTGTGAATGACCTGGGGAAATTCCTACATTTAAGTATCAATCAAAAACGATTATCCAAGTCTTAATATGTTTCACATATATGGATATATGGTTATATATATTTACGTATATATGTTCAATCACAAGAAGTAAAGCCTAGAAGCCCCTATTTTGAAGGACTCTTAGGATTTATTATTTCTGTAAAAAGTCTTATTTCATGAAATATGATAAGCATTATTAAAAGTTAAAGAGAAACTGACTAGAGGAAGAATTTACTAAGAGTGAATAACTACTAGGGTGAGAGCCACAGCACAGCAGGTAGGGTTTTTGCCTTGCATGTAACCAAACGGGTTTAGCTTACCTTATAGTGCCTTGAGAACTGCAAGAAGTTATTCCTGAGTGCGAGCCAGAGTAATCCCTAAGCACCACTGGAATGATAATTCAAAGGACTGGGATGCATGCCTAGTGTGCACGATGTGCTGACCTGCGCAGTAAGCCCTGATTTCTAGTTTGTTGGCTCTAGTTGTAGCCCCAGGGACTCCCAGCATAGTTGGGTCAGCCAACATCAAATCCACTGGCCTACACAGTGAGGCTTAGCATTAGGGATTAACTGATCATTATTTGGGATACTCCCTCCAAATAAAAGAATTTTTATTTGTTTGTTTGTTTGTTTGGGGCCACCCCCGGTGATGCTCAGAGGTTACTCCTGGCTATGTGCTCAGAAATCAGTTCTGGCTTGGGGACCAGATGGGACGCCAAGGATCGCACTGAGGTCTGTCCTGGGTCAGTCACGTGCAAGGCATTAAATGCCCTACTGCTGTGCTATTGCTCTGGCCCCTAAAAGAATTAATAAATACTTTGGTAAAGTCCATTTTCTCTAAATTAACAATGACCCACTATCCATGCATTCATGATGTAGATTTCAAACTGAGACTGATAAAGGGGAAATAAATTGTCAAAAATGAAGCAGGCAGGAAGAATCAAGGGAGGAAGATTTATGATTGAAATTAATGAGAAAACCGAAATAAGTATTAGCTAGGGATATAATCAGAAATAAAAATTGTGAGAAATTCCTTTGAAACCAAACCAAACACATTGTTTATTTTACTTTTTTGGATGTAAGAGAGCCACAGCTGTGCTCACAGATTACTGCTTGCTCTGCACTCAGGAAATCACTCCTGGAGAACTTGTAGGGGGAAATACAGGGGATGCTGAAGACTAAATCAGGTTCGGCTGAGTATAAGGCAAACTTCATACTCGCTGTACTATCTCTCTGGCGATATTGCTCGGGCCTCAGAACTAAAAATATTTATATGTCAAGTGGAAGTGGAATTTAATGAAGGAAAAAATTAAGCAAAACATAGTATATGTATATATACATATGTATAGTATATATAATATATAATAAAACAGTGTCATCAGTCATCAGTGTTATACTAATTAACGTATGTGCCAAAAGGTTTATTTTACATAGAAAAATCAAGAAGTTTTCAAGATATTTGTGAATACTAAGACACAGCATATCATATTAACTAAAGACTAAAAAGATAAATGCTTACTTGAAAAATGTCTAAAAATTCAAGAAAATAAATTTAATATCACAAAACAGATGACAGGAAAAATTATGGGACACAATCAGGATCATACTATAAGTCAAAAACTATCTTAATTATAAAAAATTTATAATCTTAATTATTAGAAATTTAAATAATTTCTAATAAAAGCAAAAATAGCAGAACTATAAAGTTAAAAATGAATAAATCAATAATTTTCTGGAAAGTACAGGTATGAATATTTGAATCAGACATGTAAGGAATTTTCAAAGAAAGAGTAACATGAGAGTTTTGTTAATGTTATGTCTGTAGGAACATTTACAGAAAAAGTGGAGTATCCCACAAAGAGAACATCTATAAATTCCCAAGAATCGGGATCATAGCCAACAGAATATTGACTAAAATGATCAATGATATGTAGCATAATTATTATAGTTTGATATATGGGAGTTTAAATTATATATTTCTATGACATTATATATTTGAAACTCAAAATCACATACAAAATGACTTTAAAGAATAAATCAAGGACAATTTGCATAAAGAAAATAAGAATACTATGTATTAAATAGTGCTAAATGTGATTAAAATAAACACAGAAACGACAGAGCTTTCTAAAAGAATTAAACAACAACTGGTACACTTCTGGAAAAAGTTCCCAAAATAATATTAGGTCCCATATGAGAAAAATTACAGAACGAAGAGATAAAAATTGTGGTCTCTTTATTGATTGAGAATAATAGAAAACATCAATTGCATCTAAGTGATCTTATTTAGATAAAGAACTTCAGGTTGATGCTTTATCTAAAAATGAAAAAGAAAAGAAATCCATATAGATTGCTTATTTTGTCATAAATGAATAAGTTTAAAGAATCGAGATAATAATGGGGGAAACGAGGAGCATTTTGAGTTTTTTTTTTCAATGATTTGCATAAGAATTGAGTACAAACCATGTCTCCCAATCTTGAGGATATAAAGTTGCCTGCTTCATTTACATAACAAGAGCTAGAGATAGCAGAGGAATTCTTAGGCTCAGTGACCCAGCTTTGATCTAAGCACCTGTAGGCATGACCCCTGACTTGAAAGTCAAGAGTAAACCCTGTACACTGCTTTATTTTTAAAGAATAGAAAAAGAACTGGAAGCCCTAATTCTTGGATAAAGCCTTGCAATAACACACTTCAATTTAATTTGAATCAATCATGTTCTTGTATAAATATTCTCTAGTTTAGATTATGAGGCATGAGAGGATGGAACTTGAATTGGGAAAGATGTTGAAAAATATACAGACATAATAAGATTAGAAATAGTGCATGGAGATTTCTAAACATATTAGTAAAAATAGGCCAAAGGAGGGAAAACAAAAAAGAGTATTATGAATTTAAACAAGATAGGAAAAAGGAAAGTGGAAAACAACAAGACAGTAGAACTTTTGGCACACTTATTAGTAGTACATTTCTTAGAAGGTATTTAACAAGAAAAAAATTGATATGATTTATTCATGAAATATAGATTTATATAAAACTATATTGTAAAATATTAGCATATCAAGTTTTTCAATACTTATATATTATTATAAATACAATTTCATTGTTTAAAATGCCACAAATAAACATTTGTTATCTGTGATTTCAAATGTGATTCATTCTGCTGCAATTTAAAATCTAAGCTAAATGACAAGTATAAATAAAAAAGTTTACACATAGATTAATCTTAAAAAAAGCCAAATGCCCAGCACAGAGACTTCAAGCAGGTCAAAATAAATAACATGATATTGTTCTGTGTTTCATGTTTAGATTTTCCTAGCAAATCTATAGACTTACCCCATAGTCTACATAGTGGATTTTTTTGTTTTGTTTTGTTTTGTTTTTGTTTTTAAGTTTTTCCCTGTTAAAGCCAAAAGTTTAATCTACCATTGAAAACATTCTCCATTCAGTATCATAAAGAGTACTGTAATGACTATTGTCAATGATAACATCTGGGTGTGAAGAAATAATTAATTCCCTCTATTTTTCTCTTTCTAATCTTCATTTTCACTTATTTAAAAAAAAGTCAGGTCAATTACTAGCCTGATTTGCATCTCCAAAATTCTCAGCAGTAGAAACCAAGTAAAATGTTGATACAAATATTATGATATTGCCTGAGGAAGATTTCTGTACTGATCCTTTGCTATTCCCTAAGTGTTTTCATTTTTAAATAATACATAATTCACACCCCAATTTGTGTGTAGTTGTTTCTAGATAAGCTGTATATTAAAGTGATCACTCATTCCTTCTCAGAATGAGATTGTGTTATTTTACTAAATTCAAAACTCACTTCAATATCCTTTTTAAAAACTTCACTGTGGAGTAAAATATGAAGTGATCTTTTCAAAAGACAAATATTCATTGACATTTCTATTTATAAATACATCTTTTTTTGCCTCTTAAATAGCTATTTTGCTAATCTTTACAGGATAGAAACAACTATATTATGACTACACTGAGAATATGTCTCAGAGGAATTTATAGTGTGAGTTAATGTCTGGAAACAAGAGGAATAAGGGTAAGGAAACAGCTAAATTGTAGGACAGAGAGATATTACAGTAAATTAGATGCTTCCTTTGCATGAAACTAATCCTGGTTTAAACCCTTACCCCACTCCACATAGTTCCTGGAGCACTCCCAGGAGCGATCCCTGAGCACTGAGCTAGGATTAAGCCCTGGACACTACTCAGTGGTCCAAAAGTCAAAAAATAACAAAAAGGTAAGGAAGCAAGTATAAATGTAATTTTCAGTCTTCAATTTATTACAAGTTTAAAAAATTGTGCAAAAATTTTAATAAATAAAGAATATTTTTAATCTTGATAGAATACTAAATAATAGATTTCCTTAGAAACAAAATAGCGCTCTGTAGTTTATTAAAAGCATGAAGAATAACTTACATCTACAAAGGGTCTCACAGAGACAAAATTTAGTGAAAAGTTCAGGCTAAATCCCTAAATTGAAGAAAAAAGATTTTCAGAGTACATTAAAAAACTTTTAAGGAAATGTTCAAGTTATGGCTTTAATAGAGGTTTTGAAAAAAATATCTAAACATAGCAGACTTTACTATTTAATATTCCAGGTTTATTTCCAAATCATATCAGATAAAACTCAAACAGATTAGTCTGGGAACATTTTGTCAAATTAGCTAAGGCAAAAAATAGTGTTGAGGATTGCTGATTGTGGTCCAAAAAGCAAACAAATAAAGCAAATAAGAAATAGTATTGAGTGATGACTTTTGACAATGATTTTCTAACAATCTTTCTGTTGAGCACCTCATTTTAAATAAAAATCTACATACTACTCAAAATAGTACTATGTATTTTGCATAACTACTCATAGATTTATAATTTTTGGACTATTTATTACTTCTACAGTTACAGTGCTGATTAGGAAAGTAAGTTTTCCAGAAAGAAAATAATATTCATCACTAGCTATCTATAAGATTAGTTCCCTCATAACATTAAATAGTTTATCTTACTTAACACAAAGTTCATTCTCTCTTAATATATCCAAATTCTTTTGATAATTTTTGATGTCAGTGGTTCTAAGCATATGACAATAAAATAAAAACATAATATAGTCACAAATCTTTCATAAAGAAAATGTCATTGCTTTGTATCCATTACACATATATTCTAATCATAATTTAATGATGTAATTTATTCCTTCAAAAATTAGCAAAGAATCAAAGGTCCATTTTCCCAAAGTCATACAACTGTAAAATATATAGAGCCAACACCTTTAAATTATGTTCTCACTACAGTAGTCAACATTCTAAAAATGTATAGTTTCCAAATATGTATAAATTGTGATTATGGTATCCTAACTTGTTTTCTAGAAGTGAAATTTACTCAATAACTTTACATTGATATTATTATTGACATGGAAAGACCTCTGTTAATTTCATCTCTTATAGAAGTCTCATTAGAATTAAAAATTGGCCTAATTCAACAGACTCAGAGTAGGGTACTATGTTATTAGTATAACATCAGTCTAAGATCCCTCTGGCCTTAAAGACAGCTGTAAAACATCACATACCACTTTTAAAAGGAAGAAAGCATAGAGAGTATTACCTCTAAATTCAGTCTTTGTATTCATTCTCTGATTGCCCAATCCATCCATTATATTAAATTCAAAATATTTTGCTTTTATGCCAACTGATTATCCTCTTGTTAAATTAAACATATTGCAGTTTGAAGATTCCTTTCTCTCCCAGTTAATCTTAAGAATTAAAACACAAATTCTAATAAAATATCTAAAAGGCAGAACTGAGGAAAAAAACTCCATAAACAATGTGCTAGAGATATTTCCTTGGATTGCTAATTACTGAAAAATACATGACTTTTTCTATCAATCAATAAAAAGTTATTTAAGGATTATCACTAAGGATTATTTTGAAATCTGTTTTCTGTAGGACAATATTAGAATTCATAAAAGTAACTTACTAAACGCACTATTTATACTTTAGACTATATTTTTACTTTAATATTCAGGACATATACTAATGTCCTTATTGGCATATCTTGTTGAATATAGACTAAAATTTCTAGGTAAATATAGACTAAAATTTCTAAATTTGTTGTTATGCCCTTTTACTTAAATATTGCTTAAGTGTTAATAAATCTGAAAATATTTCAATATAATTTTTTTGCTTTTTGGACCCCACTCACTCATGCTCATGGCTTATTCCAGGCTCTGTGCTCACAAATCACTGGTGGTGGGCTTGCGGAAACATATATGCTGCTAGAATTAAACCTGGATTGCTATGTGCAAAGCCAGCACCTTGCCTTCTGTACAATCTCTCTAGTCCTTTACTTTACTAAAATGTATTAGTTGCTGTTTTATTCTTCAACATAGTGTTTTTTTTAAACATTTTTGAGCATCATAACTCAATCAGCTTTTATCTCTCCAGACACTTATTACCTTTTTATAATACAACATTTTTTCACTCTAAAATTTACTATACAGTATTATATTCAAAATAATGCTGACATTTATAATTTTGGTAAACACAGACATCTCACTTTATCACCACCAAGGAGACCAAGACCTCCACCCAGCCCCTAGATCACCTCACATGCATCTCCTCCATTTCATGTCCATCACCAATCTGGAAATCTCAATGGTCATATTTTCTTGATAAAGTCATAGTTATCTGTTCAAAAATATATTGCAGACACATAGTGTACATACTGCAAAGCTCAAGTTCCATAAAGACAATTGAAATGGTCTCTCAAGTTTATATAACCAGAAATATCCTTCATATTCTGGGATGGAAATTTCGCCTCCAGGAGATCTATATTATATATTACATATTCTATATTCTATATTACATAGCACCTTATGTTCCAAAACACCACCAGAAATGACTCCAAGCACCAAGTGGTACAGGTTACTGAGTACAGTCAGGTGTGTTTCAAATCTCAAATAAATTAAACAAAATAGTTATATGTTAGTTCTCCTTGAGAGTTTAGAGAACATGTAATTATTAAGGAGATTGCTTTGGCAGCTCTGTAGCTTAAATGAATTCACAAGTAATAAACAACTTGGTTTATAAGATTATTTTAATTAATGCATAAATTATAAATAAAAATGTTTTCCTTTAGTACATTTTGACATAGCAGGTGTTTCTTGTCAGGTCAATAAAATTCACTTGAGCAATATTTCTCTTGGCAATAGTTAGCAAATCATATGCTAAGTAAGTATGAACATTTTTTCCTTCTATTTTTTAAAATTACTGCTGTTAGATAAGGAGCATAAACTTTTGCAAGCTGGGTCAAACCTCAGCATTTCAATGTCTATCTTAAACATTTGAGAAAACTGGGCCAAAAATGATTCTAGTTTGGTTTTCAACTAAGTGAGAATTTATAATTTATTAATAAATCTCTAAACTCATGAACTTAAATGTATTCTTAGCCCACATTCTCCCTTTGAATATACTTTTTTTTTAATGTATTACTCATACAGTATTGAATGGTAGTCATTTATTTTTTTCTTTTGTAATCTTTTACCTATTTTTAAACTAAAGGATAAACTAATTTTTGAAAAGGTACTATTATTCTATGTCTGAAAAGTATCCTCAAAATAAGCATATTTATACTAAAAATGTTGAAAAACAAGCCAAACATGCTTTAGGCTTAATTCAGAATTCTCATATATTTTCCATTTCCAAATTCTATCTTATCCTCCATTTTGATTTTTATATTTTTTAAGTTGTGTGTGTATACTCAGTATGCTTCTGTGTAACTAAAACCAAAAAAAAATATTTTGAAGTTAAAAAGTACAGCAATTTAAGCATTTTTTTTGCATCCAGTATATTGATTTACAATGGAACTTCAGATGTAAAGCTTTCTCAAGTGTAAAGGAGGTGAAATTCTCATTGGAATCATCTTTCTATCTTAATATTTCTTTTTTCCTACATCTTTAATGACCAACTTACTTTAACCCATTTTTGAACTTTGTTTTTGTTTGTTTTTGTTTTGGGGGCACACCAAGCGGTACTCAAGGATTACTCTTGGTTCTGTGCTCAGAAATTACTAATGGCAGGTGTGGGGGATTATATGGGATGTATGGATTGAACCTGAGTAAGTGCAAGGCAAAGTATACCCACTGTACTATCACTCCAACCACATTTTTATATCTACATAGGATTATCTTTAATTTACTTATGATTTGATTGATTTAAGTTATTGATATTTAAACATCTTTATCTTAGGAAGTAGGCTTTAAATGTATATAAATTTAAAATTATATATATTATATATAAATAGATATTTATATATCACTTTGGGGGATGGGAGAGATAGTTCAATGGGCTGAGCACAAGTCTAACATGCAGGACACCTGGGTTTGATCATTACTCTGAGCCAGAAATAGCCTCTAAGCACCACTAGTATAACTCAAATATGTAAAGCAAATATCTTAAATATTACCTTTCTCATTTGGGGGCATGAAACACAGAAACAGATGTTATAAACTAAAATAGATCATGATTATAAGAAAAAATCAGTTTTGGCAGTATCCCTATGCAGATGTTAAAATTTCAATCATTTCCTAATAAGTTTAGTTTTACTTTTATTGATAGAGTTCTCAATCCTTTCAGGGAAGGAAAAGGAAATCAGGTAAAGCAGAACCCTAAGGAATGGTTGTATAATTACCCAAATTGTCTCTTCCAGAAAAGAATGTATAGACATGTTTATTAGGTTTCTCTAAGCCATACAAAGCTTCTTATTGACCATCAGCATTCATTGAACAATGGTACAGAGAAATCAACATCTGTGGAGTTTTGTGAGGATTGTGTCCTCCATTGATCAATAAATGAGATGAAATTTATAAAATTTGGTTTACACGTGCTATCTGAAGGTTATATGTGTTCTTCATGATTTCATTTTTTTAGCTGTTTTCTTGTGCTATTTTTATTTTGTTTTGTTTTTCCTAGTTGGGTATACAATGAATGACCTCATTTTTGAATGGCAAGACGAAGCTCCTGTACAAGTAGCAGAAGGACTTACTCTGCCCCAGTTTCTATTGAAAGAAGAAAAAGACTTAAGATACTGCACTAAGTATTACAACACAGGTGAGGGGTTGAGTGTTTTTAAGACACGATGGTAGTTCTGTGACAGTTGTTTAAAGATTTATACCTAGGAATTTCCCATCATGCTAAGTTAATTATTGTATGCATGGTATATATGTATATATGTATATATATGTATATATACATATATATACAGTATATACTGTTGGGTGTATATATATGTGTATATATACATATATATATACACACATATATATACACCCAACAGTGCTCAAAGCTTACTCCTGGCAGGCATCCTAGCAAATGGGATGACTGGGATCCAAATCAATAAGGCTGAATGCAAGGCAAATGCCCTGCCCACTGTGCTATTTATCTGTCCTTTATCATTATATTTTAATGCTCATGTTTTTCTATCACAAAGCAGAAAATTAGAGAAACATGTTGGCATATCTGTTAATGTAGAGTTAAGTAAATTCTTGGAGTTTAATTGTATTTACAATCATTTTTGCAAAATATCTTATAATTAAATAATGTTTTCAATGTAATTTTAATTGTTTTGTGAGTGATAAATTATGTCTGTAGCCATAGTAAATTTTACTTTTCTAATAGTTTATTAACAAATTTTAATTTAATGTCTCTAAGTCACATTTTCTTGCATTTTAAGATGTTGCTATTTAAGCACCTATCACAATACTAACATGGGTCACATGTAACACTGTCACATGGGTATCAGAACTGATCTTTTGCTTTTGGAACCAAATACAAGCTATAGTTATCAATGCACGGATTGAGAGACTTTTGAGATAGTTACATATATTCATGAGATTGCTCACTTCTCTAAGTAACAAGGCCTATTCCAATAAATTTTTTTCTAAGGATGTAACCTTTTCTCACAAATCCCATTAAACTGCTTACAGTTAAGATATTTTCCCATTGTGGTTCTTGTTTGACCTTCCTCTAGCGTCAGCTGCTGCTCTGACATTTCATTATGGTAACTATGAGTTCGTGGGCTCAGAATGTTACAGAACTGGAATCCAACTTTCCAATTGACAAGGCTCTTATTTGTTTATCTCTTTAATCAACTTACAGTATTTGGCAAATAAATCACTAGCCTTTTCTTCACTTGGGGTGAGATAAATATCTGATGTAGTAATAATTAGGATTCTCATCTGGATGGGAAAGACGAAGGGCAAGCTTGTAAGATTTGTGCCTTTGGTCAATTCTCTAGAGGTGGTTTCAGTGAGAGACAATTACGGGAGAAAACTAAAGAGTTTTCAACTCTAGAGTTGAGTAAGGGTAGATTCCTGGGGATGTTATTTCAAAGCACAAAGTTGGAGTTGTTCTTTGTGAATTCAGATCTTTTTCACCTTTTCATATAGTTCTGTGATTAGTTTCATTGTATTACTCTTTGCAACAACTATTCCCAATTTGTGATCTTATTTATCCTCAAACTGATACTCATAGTCATAAATACTTTTCAAATAAAAACCTCCTCAAAGAATTCTAAATAATAAATAGTTGTAACAACTCCAAATTCTGCCAGAAGAGTGGCACTAGAGGTAAGGTGTCTGCCTTGCAAGTGCTAGCCTAGGATGGACCAAGGTTCGACCCCCTGGAGTCCCATATGGTCCCCCCAAGCCAGGAGCGATTTCTGAGCACACGGTCAGGAGTAATCCCTGAGCGTCAATGGGTGTGGCCCAAAAACCAAAAAATAAAATAAAATAAAAAATAAAACTCCAAATCCTGATTTCACTGTACTACATTAAAATTTTAATTAATTTTTACTTATGTACAGTTTGCTTCTTTTATTACCATACTTTGTAAGACCTAGGATTAAAAAAATATCTTTATTATTTTCTGTGTTTACGAATTTTAGGCTCTGCTAAAGTTCAAAGGTACACAATGAATACTTACTGAATGCAATTAAACATAAATAATGAATTTGAATATGAAAACATTTTACTATGCCCAGGTGAAACTACAGCCTGAATCTTATATGAAAGAAGAGGAGAAATTTTCTGTAAACAGGAAATTCTTTCCTTTAGATATATATCAATAGAGACACTATACACCCATAATATTTTTAAAACTATAATATACTTAAAAATACATAATATGATTATTTGGTGAACTGGTGCATTTCAAAGGATCCCTCTCTAAGACCCAGGATCTCATATATGTGTTTATATCAGTTTGGGGTGTGTGTGTAGATTTATATATTAATCTCTGAGCAAATTTTAATTATGTAATATAAGTTTATCAGTTGTAGTCATCACATTAGTCAGCAGTCCTTGGAGTCTTATAAATAAAGCATAATTTTTAAAACCAACTTTAATTAGAATTATTTAGATACTATAAACCTTATTTATTTAGAAATAGGTTAATTTTTATAGTGTATTTATGGTGTTGTGCAATCATCCTTATAATCTAATTCTGGAAGATTTTATCACTTGGGAGAAAAACATCAAACCACACTTCCAATAGTAGCTTTTTTCATCCAGTATTCCCTAGAAGCCATTCATCAACTTTCTGCTTCAAAGAATCATGCTCTCTGGACATTTTATGTAAGTGGATCATGCACTTCTTTGTAATTGACTTATTTTAATGTAGCATAGTGTTCTTGAGGTTCATATATATTTCATTTCAATGTCTCTTTACTTTTAATTTTTGTATAATGTTCTGTGCAATGAATGTCTCAATGTTTTATTCACCATTCATCAATAGACAGAAGTTTGAGGTATTTCCAACATTTGGCCTTGAACATAGCTCATTAATAAACATATCACATGAACATATCACATTAATGATATGTAAATATATGTTGTATCTATGACATATATGTCTAGAAAAAGAAAAATATATCCTCTTTCATCAAGTCTGTATGTAGTATTTTAAATAATTTTCAAAATGATTATGCCAGTTATTTTAGCAGTGAAAGAGAATTATACGTTCTCCATATCTTAATCATCCATTTCTCTATCTCTTTATGTTGTAGTAATTACAGTATGTAAAATGATATCTCATTGTTATCTATGTGACTAGAGATCTCCAATGACAGGTGATGAGCATCTTTTAATATGCATTTTGATATTTTTATCTATTTTGAAACTATATTTATTTATATTTTATCACTTTCTTTAGCTGACTTTTTAAATATTTTTATTTAAGAACAATGATCACAACATGATTGTAGTTTGGTTTCAGTTATGAAAAGTACACTCCCGTTTACCAGTGAAACCTTCCCAACACCAATGTCCCCCATATAACTCCTCCCCCACACTTGCCTGACTTCAAGACATGCATTTTATTTCGCTCACTCACTACCATTGTCATGATAGTTGCTGCTATTTTTTTAACTAACTGCACACATCAATCTTCATGGTATGCTTTATATCATAGGCTGTTCATTTCAAACCTCATCGCTAATGTCTCTGGATATTATTACCATACTGTCTTTTATTTTTGTAAATCCCACAGATGAGTGAGACTATTCTGTGTCTATCTCTTCCTCTGACTCATTTCACTCATCATAATAGTTTTCATTTCCAAGAAGCCATCTTGGGCCATGCAGTTTCCAACTGCCTGAGACTGGATTTCATCAGCGTTCCTGCCTGTGATCCTGCCTGCTTCAGAGGTGGGTCGGGACATACACACACTGATTCCTGCTGGTTTCTGCTGGGTGTCAGAAGGGCGCAGAAGCCATCTTGGGCCATGGTGTTTACAGCCACCTAAGACTGGATATTCCTGCCAGCAATCCTGCCTCCTACAGAGAGTTCTTGTCTGGCTCCACCCTCCTGCTGTGCCTTGGATAACCCAGAGGACTTGAAGGTAACACTTTGATTTGCTTGTCTGTCTTTCCTGAATACTTGAAGCTCTCCTCAGAGGCCTAGGAAGCACACCCCCCAAAAAAACTGTCATCTAGAGGCCACAGAAAAAGAGGCCAATGTGCTTCACTTCAAGGCCACATACTCTTTGTAACCATTGAACCCCACCACAACACGCAGAAAAAAAATCACACTACAAGGGTGACAATGGGGAAACCTCGCAAGTAAACACTATGCACAAAGAATGAAGACAATAGCCCGGATGACCCAAAAAATTCCAACCATCTGATTAACCTCTGAGATAAGGAGTTTAGAATATAAATATGGAAGATGTTCGTAGAACTCAAAGAAAGCATAGATTGATCTGAACAGAACACAAAGACAGAAATCAGAAAACTCCAAAATGAAATCACAGATCTGAAAAACACGGTAGCTCAACTGAAAAACTCAGTGGATGACCTCTCCAGCAGGTTAACAGCTGCTGAGGACAGATTTAATGTGGTGGAAAATGATATGCAAAAAGATTCAACACAACAGAAGAAATTGAAAATGAAACTTAAGACAAATGATCAGGCAATGGAAAAATTACTCAAGGAATGCAAACAGATGAAAATATAAATCTTTGATAAACTCATCAGAAACAACATAAGAATCATTGGAGTTCCAGAGGCCCAGGTAGGAGATCCCCAGGAAGAATCAACTGTCAAAGATATCATCAAAGAGATACTCTCAGAGGTAAAGACTACATGCAATCAAATCCTGCATGCCCAAAGGGTACCAGCTAAAAGAGACCAGAAGAAAAACACCCCAAGGCACATCCTCCTTACAATGACAAATCCCACCAATAGAGATAGAATACTGAAAGCAGCAAGATCAAAAAGGAAAATCACATTCAAAGGAACATCCCTAAGACTTACAGCAGACATGTCACAAGAAACTCTCAAGGCCAGAAGAAAGTGGTGCGATATTGTGACAAGACTGAATGAAATGGATGGATGCCTCACCGAGAATACTGCACCCAGCCCCATTCATGTTCAGGTTTGAAGGAAGGATACATAGCTTTATGGATAAACAACAGCTCAGAAACTTCACAAATAGAAAACCAGCCTTAAAGGAAAAACTGAAAGGTCTACTTTAAGACAAGAGAGACCAACAAACACTGCAAACTTATCTACAAAGATGACACTAAATCCTATGATAATCATCTCCCTCAATGTCAATGGACTAAATTCACCAATTAAAAGACACAGAGTGACAAAATGGGTCAAAAAAGATTAATCCAACCTTCTGCTGCCTACAAAAAACACACCTGAATAATCAGAACAAACAAACACTCAATATCAAAGGCTGGAAGTAAATCATCCAATCAAGCAACACCCTTAAAAAAGTTGGGATGGGAAATCTGCTCTCCCAGACGCCATTTCCAGGGCGGGTCTCCAGAACGTGAAAACCTGCGGGCTTTTGCAGAAGTCAGCTGCCCTGTTTGGGACATCAGGCAGGGAAAAGCCACGAATCTGCACCTGCTCAGTGGAGCCCAACTGTGAGTGCTCCTTGTAAATGTTTCTCTACTGTCCTCTTGCGTGAAACTCTTGGGAGTGGGGCAAAAGACGCTCCAGAAATCTGCTCTCCCAGACGCCATTTCCAGGGCGGGTCTCCAGAACGTGAAAACCTGCGGGCTTTCGCAGAAGCCAGCTGCCCTGTTTGGGACATCAGGCAGGGAAAAGCCACGAATCTGCACCCGCCCAGTGGAGCCCAACTGTGAGTGCTACTTGTAAATGTTTCTCTACTGTCCTCTTGCGTGAAACTCTTGGGAGTGGTGCAAAAGACGCTCCAGCAGAGCACGGCTGCTCCGCTTCGCTATGCGGCCATGCACTCTTTCTAAGAAAAGAACACCATCGTAACAAGAAGAAAAAATCACACTAAGAACTGAGCTATAACACAGAAGCAAGCATTCCTCTTCGGACTGTCTTCTCCGTTGAATGCTTGGGCCTAAGATTTGATCCAGTGTGAGGCTTCACCCACGGAGGACTCCCCTCCCTTAGAGACAAGTCAGCCCATCCAGAAAGGGCGGAGCCAGAGAAGTGTGCTGCCTACATCCTATAGCCAATGAATACCACCACAACACCTAGAAAAACCCAAAATACAAGTGTGACAATGGGGAAACAACGCAGGCCAGCATCAGACATAGAGAATGAAGAGGACAATTCTGATGACCAGATAATGGCCAACCAACTAATCAACCTCTCAGATAAGGACTTTAGACTAGCAATATGGAATATGTTCAAAGAACTCAAAGAAAGCATGAATCGAGTTGAACAGAACACTAATAAGAACCAAGAAAATATGAAGACAGAAATCACAAAACTCCAAACTGAAATAACATATCAATTAACAGGCCTGAAAAAGTCAGTAAACGAAGTGAATGACAAAATGGATAAGCTCTGGGACAGGGTATTAGAAGCTGAGAATAGACTTGGTGCTGTGGAAGATGAGATACATAACAATTCCATACAGCAGGAGAGATTGGACAAAAAACTTAAAGCAAATGAGCAGACAACGGAAAAATTAGTCAAAGAATGGGAACAGATGAAAATAGAAGTCTATGATAAGATCAACAGAAACAACTTAAGAATCATTGGAGTCCCAGAGACCCAGGAAGAAAATTCCCAGGAAGAATCAATGGTCAAGAACATCATTAAAGAGAAACTTCCAGAGCTAAAAAATATAGGTGATCAAATCCTACATGCTCGAAGAGTACCAACCAAAAGAGACCCCAGAAAAACCACCCCAAGACACATCCTAGTCACAATGACAAATCCCACAGATAGAGACAGAATTCTGAAAACAGCAAGATCAAAAGGGGAAATTACGTTCAAGCAAGCGTCCTTGAGATTTACAGCAGACCTGTCACCAGAAACACTCAATGCCAGAAAGCAGTGGTGGGATATTGTGACAAGACTGAATGAAATGAATGCTTCACCCAGAATACTATACCCAGCAAAACTCACTTTCCGATTTGATGGAAGAACATGGTTTCACAGACAAAAAGCAGCTCAGAAACTTTACAGACTCCAAACCAGTCTTAAGAGAAAAACTGAAAGACCTAATTTAAGACAAGACTAACCAAGAGACACACCAAATTTCGATATAAAGATGGAATTAAATCCCAGGACAATTCTTTCTCTCAATGTCAATGGACTAAATGCACCAGTCAAGAGACACAGAGTGGCTAAATGGATCAAAAAACTCAATTCAACCTTCTGCTGCCTACAAGAAACACACCTGAATAGTCAGAACAAACATAGACTCAAAATAAAAGGCTGGAGAAAAATTATCCAAGCAAACAACACCCATAAAAAAGCTGGAGTGGCCATTCTAATATCAGATAATGCAAACTTTATACTCAGGAAGGTTGTAAGGGACAAAGATGGACATTTTATATTAATCAAGGGGTATGTAGAGCAGGAAGAAATAACTCTCCTAAACATATATACACCGAATGAGGGGCCAGCAAAATATTTAATACAACTGTTGACAAATCTGAAAAATAATATCAATAACAACACAATAATTGTGGGGGACCTCAACACAGCTTTGTCAACACTGGATAGGTCAACCAGACTGAAACCCAACAAGAATATACTAGACCTGAGGAGAGAATTGGAAGAAAGAGGCCTAGTGGATATATATAGGACACTCCACCCCCAGAAACCTGGATACACATTCTTCTCCAATGTACATGGGACATTCTCCAGGATAGACTACATGCTGGCACATAAATCATACCTCCATAAGATCAAGAGGATAGAAATTTTGTAGACTGCCTTTGCTGACCACAAGGCTCTGAAATTATTTGTGAATTCCAAAGATACTCAGAAGAAAAACCTTAACACCTGGAAGTTAAACAGCCTCATACTCAATAACCAGTGGGTCCGAGATGAAATCAAGGAGGAAATCAAAAGGTTCCTGGAAACAAATGACAATCAAGACACAAACTATCAGAACTTATGGGACACAGCAAAAGCAGTACTGAGAGGAAAATTTATAGCTTTGCAAGCACACATCAGGAAGGAAGAAGGAGCTTACCTGAGTAGCCTAATGACACAGCTAATAGAACTAGAAAATGCTCAACAAAAGGACCCAAAAATAGGAAGAGAGAAGGAAATAACAAAGCTGAGAGCAGAAATCAATGAAGTGGAAACCCAAAAAACAATCCGAAAGATCAACGAAAGCAGAAGTTGGTTCTTTGAAAAAATAAACAAGATTGATAGACCACTGGCAAACCTAACAAAGAAAGAGAGAGAGAGAAACTTGATAACTCGTATTAGGAATGAAAAAGGAGAGATCACTACTGATATGAGAGAGATTCAGAGGGTAATCAGAAACTACTTTGAGAAACTCTACGCCACTAAAAATGAGAACCTGGAAGAAATGGATAAATTCTTGGACTCTTATAATCTTCCACGGTTGAAGGAAGAGGATGTAGCATATCTAAACAACCCCATCACCATTGATGAAATTAGAATGGTAATCAAAGGTCTGCCGAAAAACAAAAGCCCAGGCCCAGATGGATTCACTAATGAATTCTTTCAAACTTTCCAAGAAGAACTACTACCAATCCTGGCAAGACTCTTTCATGAAATTGAACAAACGGAAACACTTCCAAATAGCTTTTATGAAGCCAACATCACCTTGATACCTAAACCAGACAGAGATGCTACAAAAAAAGAAAATTACAGACCAATATCGCTGATGAATGCAGATGCAAAGATCCTCAACAAAATCCTGGCAAATAGGATTCAATGCCTCATTAAGAAGATCATCCACTATGATCAAGTAGGTTTCATCCCAGGAATGCAAGGCTGGTTTAACATCCGTAAATCTATCAACATCATACACAACATCAATAACAAGAAAAATAAAAACCACATGATCATATCAATAGATGCAGAGAAAGCATTTGATAAGGTCCAACACCCATTCTTGATCAAAACTCTCAGCAAGATGGGAATGGAAGGAACCTTTCTCAATCTAGTTGAAGCCATCTACCACAAGCCAACAGCAAATATTATCCTCAACGGAGAAAAACTAAAAGCCTTCCCTCTAAATTCTGGTACAAGACAAGGCTGTCCTCTCTCACCACTCCTATTCAACATAGCACTGGAAGTACTTGCTATAGCGATTAAGCAAGAAAAAGATATCAAGGGAATCCAGATAGGAAAGGAAGAAGTCAAGCTCTCACTGTTTGCAGATGACATGATACTCTACTTAGAAAATCCTAAAGACTCTACCAAAAAGCATCTAGAAACAATAGACTCATATAGCAAGGTGGCAGGCTACAAAATTAACACACAAAAATCAATGGCCTTTCTATACACCAACAGTAATAAGGAAGAAATGGACATTAAGAAAACAACCCCATTCACAATAGTGCCACACAAACTCAAATATCTTGGAATCAACTTGACTAAAAATGTGAAGGACCTATACAGAGAAAACTATAAAACTCTGCTCCAAGAAATAAGAGATGACACGCGGAAATGGAAATGCATACCCTGCTCGTGGATTGGCAGGATTAACATCATCAAAATGGCAATACTCCCCAAGGCATTATACAGATTTAATGCTATCCCTCTAAAGATACCCATGACATTCTTCAAAGAAGTGGATCAGACACTTTTGAAATTCATTTGGAACAATAAATACCCTCGAATAGCCAAAGCAATCATTGGGAAAAAGAATATGGGAGGAATTACTTTCCCCAACTTTAAACTGTACTACAAAGCAATAGTTATCAAAACAGCATGGTATTGGAATAAGGACAGGCCCTCAGATCAGTGGAATAGGCTTGAATACTCAGAAAATTTTCCCCAGACATACAATCAACTAATTTTTGATAAAGGAGCAGGAAACCGTAAATGGAGCAGGGAAAGCCTCTTCAACAAGTGGTGTTGGCACAATTGGATAGCTGCTTGCAAAAAATTGAACTTAGACCCCCAGCTACCATCATGTACGAAGGTAAAATCCAAATGGATTAAAGACCTCGATATCAGCCCCAAAACCATAAGATATATAGAACAGCATATAGGCAAGACACTCCAGGACATTACAGGCATCTTCAAGGAGGAAACTGCACTCTCCAAGCAAGTGAAAGCAGAGATTAACAGATGGGAATATATTAAGCTGAGAAGCTTCTGCACCTCAAAGGAAATAGTGCCCAGGATACAGGAGCCACCCACTGAGTGGGAGAAACTATTCACCCAATACCCATCAGATAAGGGGCTAATCTCCAAAATATACAAGGCACTGACAGAACTTTACAAGAAAAAAAAACATCTAATCCCATCAAAAAATGGGGAGAAGAAATGAACAGACACTTTGACAAAAAAGAAATACAAATGGCCAAAAGACACATGAAAAAGTGCTCCACATCACTAATCATCAGGGAGATGCAAATCAAAACAACGATGAGATACCACCTCACACCACAGAGAATGGCACACATCACAAAGAATGAGAATAAACAGTGTTGGCGGGGATGTGGAGAGAAAGGAACTCTTATCCACTGCTGGTGGGAATGCCGTCTAGTTCAACCTTTATGGAAAGCGATATGGAGATTCCTCCAAAAACTTGAAATCGAGCTCCCATATGATCCAGCTATACCACTCCTAGGAATATACCCTAAGAACACAAAAATACAGTACAAAAACCCCTTCCTTACACCCATATTCATTGCAGCACTATTTACCATAGCAAGACTCTGGAAACAACCAAGATGCCCTTCAACAGATGAATGGCTAAAGAAACTGTGGTACATATACACAATGGAATATTATGCAGCTGTCAGGAGAGATGAAGTCATGAAATTTTCCTATACATGGATGTACACGGAATCTATTATGCTGAGTGAAATAAGCCAGAGAGAGAGAGAGAAAAACACAGAATGTTCTCACTCATCTATGGGTTTTAAGAAAAATGAAAGACATTCTTGCAATAATAATTTTTAGACACAAAAGAGAAAAGAGCTGGAAGTTCCAGCTCACCACAGGAAGCTCACCACAAAGAGTGATGAGTTTAACTAGAGAAATAACTACATTCTGAACTTTCCTAATAATGAGAATGTATGAGGGAAATGGAGAGCCTGTTTAAAGTACAGGCAGGGGTTAGGTGGGGAGGAGGGAGACTTGGGACATTGGTGGTGGGAATGTTGCACTGGTGATGGGTAGCATTCTTTACATGACTGAAACCCAAACACAATCATGTATGTAATCAAGGTGTTTAAATAAAATTAAAAAAAAAAGTTGGGATGGCCATAATAATATCTGATGACACCAACTTTATACTCAGAAAAGTTGTAAGGGACAAATATGTACACTTTGTACTAATCAAGAGGTATGTGCAACAGGAAGAAATCAGACTTTTAAACATATATGCACCCAATGAGAGACCAGCAAATTATCTAATACAATTATTGACAAATCTCAAAAAAGACATCAATAATAACACAATAATTGTAGGAGACCTCAACATGGCCCTGTCAACACTTGATAGGTCAAGCAGACTGAAACCCAACAAAAACATACAAGCCCTGAAAAGTGCAATGGAAGAAAAAAAGACTAGTAGACATATA
This sequence comes from Suncus etruscus, assembly GCF_024139225.1. Taxonomy (NCBI): domain Eukaryota; kingdom Metazoa; phylum Chordata; class Mammalia; order Eulipotyphla; family Soricidae; genus Suncus; species Suncus etruscus. Next base: position 112,737,177 of record NC_064851.1, read on the forward strand.
TAGGACATTACACCCCAAAAAATCTTGGATACACATTCTTCTCTAATGTACATGGGTCATTCTCCAGGATAGACCACATGCTAACACATAAAACATACCTTCATAAAATCAAGAGGATAGAAATCGTGCAGGCTACCTTTCTGACCACAAGGCTCTGAAATTAGATTTGAACTACAAAGGTACACAGAAGAAAAACTTTAACAATTGGCAATTAAAATGCCTGTTACTGAACAACCAGCGAGCGGGTCCGAGATGAAATCAAAGAGAAATTCAAAACTTTCCTGGAAACAAATGATAATGAAGACACAAACTGCCAGAATCTATGGGACACAGCAAAAGTGGTCCTGAGAGGAAAATTTATAGCTTTGCAAGCACACATCAGGAAGGAAGAAGTGGCATACCTGAATAACTTAATGATGCAGCTCACAAAATTAGAAAATGACCAACAAAAGTACCCAAAAATAGGGAGACAGAAGGAAATAACAAAGCTGAAAACAGGAATCAATGAAGTGTAAACCCAAAAATCTATGCAAAAGATCAACAAAATCAAAAGTTGGTTCTTTGAAAAAATAAACAAGATTGATAGACCATTGGCAAAATTCACAAAGAGAGAGAAACCTGATAACATGTATTACATATGAAAAGGGGGAGATCACGACAGATACTGCAGAGACTAAGAAACTTTATACTACTAAAAACATGAGAACCTAGAAGAAATGGATAAACTCCTGGACACTTATAACTTTACACAGTTATGTAAGGAGGATGTAGCATATCAAAACAACCCCATCACTATTGAGGAAATTGAAACTGTCATCAAACATCTGCCCAAAAAGAAAAGCCCAGGCCCAGATGAATGTACTATGAATTCTTTCAAACCTTTCAAGAGGAGTTACTACCAATCCTAGCCAGGCTCCCTCATGAAATTGAAAAAACGGGAACACTCCCAAACAGTTTCTATGAAGCCAACATCACCTTGATACCTAAACCAGACAGAAATGCTGCCAAAAAAAGAAAATTACAGACCAATATCCCTGAAGAGAATGCTGATGCAAAGATCTTCAACAAAATCCTGGCAGATAGGATCCAATGCATCATCAAGAAAATCATACACTATGACCATGTAGGTTTAATCCTAGGAATAAAAGGATGGTATAATATCCGTAAATCTATCAACATAATGCAAAACATCAACAGCAAGAATAATAAAAATTACATCATCATATAAATATAGGCAGAGAAAGCAAGCATTTGATAAGGTTCAACACCCATTCTTGATCAAAACTCTCAGTAAGATGGGAATGAAAGGAACCTTTCTCAATCTAGTTGAAGCCATCTACCACAAGGCAATGGCAAATATTATCCTCAATGGAGAAAAACTAAAAGCCTTTCCTCTAAATTCTGATATACTGGTGAGACTGTCCGCTCTCACCATTCCTCTTCAACATAGTACTGGAAGACTTGCTATAGCAATTAGGCAAGAAAAAGATATCAAGGGAATCCAGATAAAAAGGAAGAAGTCAAGCTCTCACTGTTGGCAGATGACATGAAACTCTACATAGAAAACTCTAAAGACTCTACCAAAAAGCTTCTAGAAACAATAGATTCATATAGCAAAGTGGCAGGCTACAAAATTAATACACAGAAAACAATGGCCTTTTAATACACCAATAATGACAGGGAAGAGAAGGACGTTAAGAAGACAATCCCATTCACATTAATGCCACACAAACTCAAATATCTTGGAGTCAACTTGACCAAAGATGTGAGGGCCTATACAAAGAAAATTATAAAGCCCTGCTCCAAGAAACAAAAGAGAACACACAGAAATGGAAACACATACCCTGCTCATGGATTGGCAGGATTAACATCATTAAAATGGCAATACTCCCCAAAGCAATATACAGATTTAATGCAATCCCTCTAAAGACAACCATGACATTCTTCAAAGAAGTGAATCAAAAACTTATGAAGTTTATCTAGAACAACAAACACCCTCAAATAGCTAAAGCACTCCTAGGGAAAAGGAATATGGGAGGCATTACTTTCCCCAACTTTAAACTGTACTACAAAGGAATAGTTATCAAAATAGCATGGTTTTGGAATAAAGACAGACCCTCAGATCAGTGGAATAGGCTTAAGTTCTCAGAGAATGTTCCCCAGACACACAATCACCTAATTTTTGACAAAGGAGCAAGAAATCCTAAGTGGAGAAGGGAAAACATCTTCAACAAGTGGTGTTGGCAGAACTGGTTAGCCACTTGCAAAAAAGTGAACATAGACCCCCAGTTGACATCATGTACGAAGGTAAAATCCAAATGGATTAAAGACCTTGATATCACACCTGATACCATAAGGTATTTGGAACAACAAGTAGTTAAAACACTCCATGACATTGAGACTAAAGACATCATCAAGGAGGAAACTGCAATTTCCAAACAAGTGGAAGCAGAGATCAACATATGGGAATACATTAAGCTGAGAAGCTTCTGCACATCAAAAGAAATAGTACCCAGGATAAAAGAGTCACCCATTGAGTGGAAGAAACTATTCACCCAACACCCATCAGATAAGGGGCTAATCTCCAAAATATAAAAGGCACTGACAGAACTTTACAAGAAAAAAACATCTAATCCCATCAAAAAATGGGGAAAAGAAATGAACAGACACTTTGACAAAGAAGGAATACAAATGGCCAAAAGGCACATGAAAAAATGCTCCTCATCACTAATCATCAGGGAGATGCAAATCAAAACAACGATGAGATACCATCTCACACCACAGAGATTGGCACACATCACAAAAAATGTGAACAATCGGTGCTGGCGGGGATGTGGAAAGAAAGGAACTCTTATCCACTGCTGGTGGGATTGCCATCTAGGCCAACCTCTATGGAAATTGATATGGAGATTTCGCCAAAATTTGGAAATTTAGCTCCCATTTGACCTAGCTATTACACTTCTAGGGATATACCCTAGGAGCACAAAATACAATACAAAAATCCCTTCCTCACACCTACATTTATTGCAGCACTATTCACAATATCTGTCAAATTAAAGTAAAAGTTTAGGAGTGATCAAAATTGAATAATGAACTGAATTGAATAATGAAAAGGTGGAATACACCCCACCCAGAAGCCTGGATGAACACACACAGAAACACAAATAGACTCATACCAAAGAAGAATGCATTTTCGTTGACAATAAAATTTTTATTGCAATGCTTCAACTCAGGAAAGCTGGACAAATTTAAAATAGATTTTAAATTTAAAATAGCTAAAGTAGAATTTAAAATTGTTCAAAACAGAACTAAAATGATTAATAAAAAAAGAAAAGTCAAACTTCAAAACAAAGCATTTCTAGAGGATTATCATCTTTCAAATAAAAATATAGTTAATATATATGAGAACAAATATTAATCAATCCAGTAGATTGTTTATAAGTGATCTCTGAAACATGACTATGAAAAAAATTTATAAAGAAAAATAGGTTTTGGTGGGGGTTTCTTTGTTTGTTTTTAGTTTTGGGGCCACACTGGTGATGCTCAGGGGTTATTCCTGGCTATGAGCTCAGAAATTGCTCCTGGCTTGAGGGACCATATGGGATGCCAAGGATCGAACTGAGGTTCGTCCTAGGCCAGCTGCTTGCAAGGCAAATGCCTTACCACTGCGCTATAGCTCTGGCCCTAAGAAAAATAGTTTTTGAGTTTCTTTACTTTTAATCAAGATTTTTATATTTGTTCTAAGATCCAGTTGAAAGATTATTCCATAGAGGTTGTTCAAAAAATTTTATCTTAGAACAAAGCTTTTATTAATATACCAAAGAATATCAGTATAAATACTATAAATGCAAGAGCAGAAGAAAATAACAAATGTGTGAATTTTGACATCTTCAGACTCAGTTGACTTTCCTTCTTGAGACTCTTTTTTTTTTTCAATATTTTTTTTTATTTAAACACCTTGATTACATACATGATTGTGTTTGGGTTTCAGTCATAAAAGGAACACCACCCATCACCAGTGCAACATTCCCATCACCCATGTCCCAAATCTCCCTCCTCCCCACCCGACCCCTGCCTGTACTCTAAACAGGCTCTGCATTTCCCTCATACATTCTCAATATTAGGACAGTTCAAAATGTAGTTAAAAATGTAGTCTCCCTTCTTGAGACTCTTAAGATGACTTCTAGGTGGTAGGCCACAGTCAACATTCCCCTCCCCCACAACTGCCCCATAACAATAGGGTGGGGGCCAAGGAGAATTGCAGTGGCAGTGATGTTGATTGTTGCAGATCCCATGCATTCTCTATTTAGCAGGAGAGCAATGAATTGTGAAGTATGACATAGGGACATAGCATCGATCAACACAAAATTGATTTTCTCCACATTCGGTACCCTCTTTCACTTCATCTGGTGTATGTGACCCAAAATGATAGTCAATATCCCAGCAACTTATGCCGTTGATATTTATTGAAATCAGGGTGCTGTGGTTTTGCAAACAAGGAATTGTGCTTACATTCTCATAATGAATCCTTCCGCACAGAAATCCTTTATAAGGCAGGGTATATATGAAGAAGTGTTGAAATCATGTTTACCCAAGTGTTCTCCTCGGTTATTCACATCTATGTAAAAACTAAGACTTGCACTCTTGGCCTGATCATCAAAAATTCTTCTACACTATTCTTGGGGGTGTTTTGCATCTCTTACCATAACAGTATCCACCATCCTTGCATGGGATCCCACCTTGCACATAAACACTCTCAGGGCACTCATGGTAGCTCCCATTGCACCATTCTGGAGTATCACATTTATTTTCCTCTTTCCTTCACAATGTACTTGCTGGCAAAAATTTGCGTTTCCTGTACCAGACCTCAAAAGCACAAACAGGCCCCCATGCCAGTTTGCAATTTACCTCACAACATAGATCATTTGCAAAAGAACTAATTGTCCTACAGGTACAATCTTCTTCAAGCTCACCATTCCCAAAGTGTTTCAGTCTCAAAATCGTGACTGTAATTGTAGTTACTGAAAATGTGCGCAATATCAGTCTTTTTTGTTCATAAAATTTTTTTATTGTTCACATACACAGTAATTTTCATCATCCTTAATACCGATGTGATTAGCCAATGCTCTTGAAATTACAAATGCATTTCTAGTTTCACTCTCACTGTTTTGTACTCCAATAAAGCCACAACACTAAGTATGCCAACATACTGTATCAAGATAAGCACTGTAGTATTTGTTATATCCTGATATCCTACCTAATATATGTGCTAAATGATATGTAATGTTTTTGTTCAACTTAATTGCTTTCCATGAATTGAACTGGCCTACATAATTATTCACATCTTTGATTTGAATATAATCTTTGTCAGTCCAGATTTCAAGTCCCTTTAAAATGACCAATAAATCAGATTGCATATAATTTATATGTGCTAAACTGTAAGTGGAAAAAATTTTATTATTTACCATTGTGGTATTAGATCCATATTCATGCTACACTATATGTTAGTAACCACTATTGCTATTCCAAGATATCACTTATGTATGCACCAGCCCACATATTTGCTCTGCTTTGAATAGAATAACTGGTTGCTCTTGGTAATCTTGAATTTGCATTGAGATTCTTCATCTGTTAATTCACATCTCCTAGTACAGAAGTCTTCCTTCTCACGGTCTAGCTTATAAACTAGATATTAAAATGTGGTTAAATTAGGGGCTGGAGAGATAGCATGAAGGTAAGGCTTTTGCCTTTCATGCAGAAAAGGACGGTGGTTCAAATCCTGGCATCCTATATGGTCCCTCGTGCCTGCCAGGGGCAATTTTCTGAGCATAGAGCCAGGAGTAATCCCTGAGTGCTGTTGGGTGTGACCCCCCCCTAAAAATGTGGTTGAATTAACCTTTGGCTCAGCTTTATAAAGTGTCTTTCTGTAAAATTCCTTTAGGTCTTCCAAAACAGGTATTGAGGGAAACCTGGGACACAAGTCAGAACCATAGCAGTAGCAGTGATTCTGGATGAAAGGATAGTCCTGACGGAGATCACCCTGGTATGTAATTCCACCCTGGGTCAGCCACATGCAAGGCTGCTCTGCCGCTCTCCCATTGCTCCACCGCTCCAGCTTCATGGATGTTGTTGTTTTTTTAATAAGAATGCATTTAATCACATTTACAATGATAAGTATATTTTTCTTTACAGGCTATGTTTGAAGAACTTTCAAATCAAAGATTTAATGGCATCCATGGACTTTTTAACTAAAGCTATATTCCTAGACTTTTTAGTGCTTAACTTACCATCATCCTTAAAACATTATTTTCACTTAAAATCTTGCATTTTAGAAATTTAGTCTTTCCATAATCATTGATAATGATTTCATTCAAGATCCAGCTGTAATGAAACATGCACAGTTCTACACACCATTGCATCTTGACTAAGTATCTCAAGGTGATACTCTCACCATGAAACTTCCTTTGAATTTTTCTTTATAATATAAATAATTTTTATATTACTAACCTCTATCACATATCATATAATTAATTACTGTTACTTAAGTATTTTGTTTATATTGCTGTATGCACAATTTCTTCTGTACAGATAAAATGTATGCATATTTTTACAATAGGACACTTGAAGAACACAAGATAAAATAGTTTATTCTAATGAAGACATCTTAATAAAATCTCAATCTTTTCATAAGTGTTATTGTAAGAGAAGTAATTAAATATTATATGGAAATATGTAGACTTTTAAATAGCTTAGTGACACTTTGTCAATTGAAAGTTTACTAGGGTAAAGCATGTAAACAATCATAATATAAAAGTCATCAGTATTTACTATTAAAAGCTAGAAGTGGGTCATAATCTCTATCAATTTGATATCATACAGTTTGATAACATTCAGTGTCCTTTGCTAAATTACAAATTTGCTCATTTTCTCTCAATGAGCATTCATACTTTCTAACTTTTATCATAAATGTATTATAAGGAAAAATTGACTATGATATTGTTCATCTTTGTATTAATTTTGTAGCAATGTTGTATCTACTTAACAGAAAAATGGTTAATTTCAGAAAAAAAATGTCTGAAAATTGAGGAAGCTAGTATTCCTATATTACACCCAGGTAACCTAATTCCTTCGAAGGATTCATGATTAAGATCTCATTTTTGTTTTATCCCCAATATCCTGCTAGATTCTTCTCTAAGACAGCAACCTACCATCTTCATCTGATAATTTTCATTCCCCAGTATGCTTTTCTATGTGAATAAAGCACTGAATGTTAGCATTACTCATAATTGAGTTTTAGGCATACAATTTTTCAGCACAAATGTCATTATAGTGTCAATTTTTAACAACCAACTTGCCAAATTTCTTATCCTATCATAACACACACTCGGGTCATATTTATAAACAACTTTTTGAGTTCAGGTATTTATTTTTCATCTCTCTTGAGTTCAGGGCTGTTGATTCTATAATCTGGATATTCAGTTCTATCACTTCTTAACTCCTCACATATACCTGAATTCTCTTGAGTCACATCCCCTTTCCTCCATTGCTTCTCATCTCTACCTCCTCCTAGACATTAATTTCTGTATTGTTCTATCTTCTCCTTATACACTGCTGCCAAGTATGACCTAGAAATCCCCTATTTAATCCCTGGCATTGCCTCATATAGTTAGTCTAAATATCATTTATCAGTGACATTGTCCTGTATCTACATTATTTCTGGTTTACTTCATTTAACATTTATTACAGTTTATGTTGCAGGAAAATTAAAGAATACTTCATTCCTTTCTAGTTTGAATATTTTGAGTATAGTTTGACTACTATACTCATTATGTAGTCTACCATTGGACAGAAAGGTGATTTCAAACCTTAGCAATTGTACTTAGTTTTGTAATGAATAATGGTGATGGTCCATCCACTTGAATGAATAGTTTATTCTGATGGGAAAAGATACCCCAAAAGGGTTATATAGCAGTTCAATTCTGAGTTTCCTGTAAACCTCTATACTATTTTTCCTAAGGGTTGCCACAGAAAACATTCCCACTAGTAGTAGAGAAGAGTTCCTTTTCACCAAATCCTCTTCAACACAGATTGTGTACTTTTTATTTTATATGTGTACTTTTAACATGTGTAAGATATCATATTCTTGGTTTACAATTCACTAAAACAGATAAATATTTGTGTACCTGTTTGTTTTCCTCAGAAAAATATATTTATTATTTTTATTTTTGAAATAATTTTCAGATTTTCTTTTAGTTGACCTTAGAGAGAATATTAAATAGCTAGATACCAACTATTTCTCTAATGTAATGAATGCATATATCTTCTCCCATGCTGTTGTATTTCAGTTATATCATGTATTTCATTTGCCATACAATTTTCAGTCTCCATTAGCAGAGTTTATGTGCATATTTTGTACGGTTGCTATCTATCTACATTTTTTGTTCATTAAGATGCTTATTAAGATTCTTATATTTGTAAATTTGTCTTAGACTTAAATTATTTAAATCTTAAAAAATATTATTTAATTAATAGAAGAGAACATATATTTGGCTTCAGAAGTGAGTTATTTTTATAGTCTAAATCAGGGGTCTTCAAACTTTTTAAAGTGGGGGCCGAATTACGGTCCCTTAGAGAGCTAGAGGGCTGGACTATTTGAGCTACTAATTTCTACTCACACTGCACATATCTTTTTTTTTTTTTTTTTTTTAATTTTTTTTTTATTTAAACACCTTGATTACATACATGATTGTGTTTGGGTTTCAGTCATAAAAGGAAACACCACCCATCACCAAGTGCAACATTTCCCATCACCCAAGTCCCAAATCACCCTCCTCCCCACCCAACCCCCGCCTGTACCCTAAACAGGCTCTACATTTCCCTCATACTATTCTCAATATAGGACAGGTTTCAAAATGTAGTTATTTCTCTAACTAAACTCATCACTCTTTGTGGGTGAGCTTCCTGAGGTGAGCTGGGAACTTCCAGCTCTTTTCTCTTTTGTGTCTGAAAATTATTATTACAAGGGGTGTCTTTCATTTTTCTTAAACCCATAGATGAGGTGAGACCATTCTGCGTTTTTCTCTCTCTCTCTGACTTATTTCACTCAGCATAATAGATTCCATGTACATCCATGTATAGGAAAATTCATGACTTCATCTCTCCTGACAGCTGCATAATATTCCATTGTGTATAGTACCACAGTTTTCTTTAGCCATTTCATCTGTTGAAGGGCATCTTGGTTGTTCCAGAGTCTTGCTATGGTAAATAAGCTGGCAATGAATATAGGTTAAGGAAGGGGTTTTTGTATTGTATTTTTGTGTTCCTAGGGTATATTCCTAGGAGTGGTATAGCTGGATCGTATGGGAGCTCGATTTCCATTTTTGGAGGAATCTCCATATCGCTTTCCATAAAGGTTGAACTAGACAGCATTCCCACCAGCAGTGGATAAGATTTCCTTTCTCTCCACATCCCGCCAACACTGTTTTATTCTCATTCTTTGTGATGTGTGCCATTCTCTGGGGTGTAGAGGTGGTATCTCATCGTTGTTTTGATTTGCATCTCCCTGATATTAGTGATGTGGAACATTTTTTCATGTGTCTTTGCCATGCGTATTTCTTCTTTGTCAAAGTGTCTGTTCATTCTTCTCCCCATTTTTTGATGGGGTTAGATGTTTTTTTCTTGTAAAGTTCTGTCAGTGCCTTGTATATTTTGGAGATTAGCCCCTTTCTGATGGGTATTGGGTGAATAGTTTTCTCCCACTCAGTGGGTGCTCTTGTATCCTGGGCACTATTTCCTTTGAGGTGCAGAAGCTTCTCAGCTTAATATATTCCCATCTGTTAATCTCTGCTTTCACTTGCTTGGAGAGTGCAGTTCCTCCTTGAAGATGCCTGTAATGTCCTGTAGTGTTTTGCCTATGTCTGTTCTTATGGTTTTGGGGCTGATATCGAGGGTCTTTAATCCATTTGGATTTACCTTTGTACATGATGTTAGCTGGGGGTCTAAGTTTAATTTTTTGCAAGTGGCTATCCAATTGTGCCAACACCACTTGTTGAAGAGGCTTTCCCTGCTCCATTTAGGATTTACTGCTCCTTTATCAAAAATTAGATGGTGGTATCTCTGGGGAACATTTTCTGAGTATTCAAGCCTATTCCACTGATCTGAGGACCTATCCTTATTCCAATACCATGCTGTTTTGATAACTGTTGCTTTGTAGTACATTTAAAGTTGGGAAAAGTAATTCCTCCATATTCTTTTTCCCAATGATTGCTTTAGCTATTCGAGGGTGTTTATTGTTCCAAATGAATTTCAAAAGTGTCTGATCCACTTCTTTGAAGAATGTCATGGGTATCTTTAGAGGGATGGCATTAAATCTGTATAATGCCTTGGGGGAGTATTGACATTTTGATGATGTTAATCCTGCCAATCCATGAGCAGGGTATGTGTTCCATTTCCGTGTGTCCTCTCTTATTTCTTGGAGCAGAGTTTTATAGTTTTCTTTGTATAGGTCCTTCACATATTTAGTCAAGTTGATTCCAAGATATTTGAGTTGTGTGGTACTATTGTGAATGGGGTTGTTTTCTTAATGTCCATTTCTTCTTTATTACTGTTGGTGTATAGAAAAGGCCATTGATTTTTGTGTGTTAATTTTGTAGCCTGCCACCTTGCTATATGAGTCTATTGTTTCTAGAAGCTTTTTGATAGAGTCTTTAGGGTTTTCTAAGTAGAGGTATCATGTCATCTGCAAACAGTGAGAGCTTGACTTCTTCCTTTCCTATCTGGATTCCCTTGATATCCTTTTCTTGCCTAATCGCTATAGCAAGTACTTCCAGTGCTATGTTGAATAGGAGTGGTGAGAGAGGACAGCCTTGTCTTGTGCCAGAATTTAGAGGGAAGGCTTTCAGTTTTTCTCCATTGAGGATAATATTTGCCACTGGCTTGTGGTAGATGGCCTTCACTATATTGAGAAAGGTTCCCTCCATTCCCATCTTGCTGAGAGTTTTGATCAAGAATGGGTGTTGGACCTTATCAAATGCTTTCTCTGCATCTATTGATATGATCATGTGGTTTTTTATTTTTCTTGTTTATTGATGTTGTGTATTATGTTGATAGATTTACGGATGTTAAACCAGCCTTGCATTCCTGGGGATGAAACCTACTTGATCGTAGTGGATGATCTTCTTAATGAGGGCATTGAATCCTATTTGCCAGGATTTGTTGAGGATCTTTGCATCTGCATTCATCAGTGATATGGTCTGTAATTTTCTTTTTGGTAGCGTCTCTGTCTGGTTTAGGTAATCAAGGTGATGTTTGGCTTCATAAAAGCTATTGGAAGTGTTTCTGTTTGTTCAATTTCATGAAAGAGTCTTGCCAAGATTGGCAGTAGTTCCTCTTGGAAAGTTTGGATAGAATTCATTAGTGAATCCATCTGGACCTGGGCTTTTGTTTTTCGGCAGACATTTGATTACTGTTTTAATTTCATCAATGGTGATGGGGGTGTTTAGATATGCTACATCCTCTTCCATCAACCGTGGAAGATATAAGATTCCAAGAATTATCCATTTCTTCCAGGTTCTCATTTTTAGTGGCGTAGAGTTTTTCAAAGTAGTTTCTGATTACCCTTTGAATCTCTGTCAGTATCAGTAGTGATCTCTCCTTTTTCATTCCTGATACGAGTTATCAAGTTTTCTCTCTCTCTCTTTTCTTTGTTAGGTTTGCCAGTGTCTATCAATCTTGTTTATTTTTTCAAAGAACCAACTTCTGCTTTCGTTGATCTTTCGGATTGTTTTTTGAGTTTCCACTTCGTTGATTTCTGCTCTCAGCTTTGTTATTTCCTTCTGTCTTCCTGTTCTTGGGTCCTTTTGTTTGAGCATTTTCTAGTTCTATTAGCTGTGTCATTAAGCTACTCAGGTAAGCTCCTTCTTCCTTCCTGATGTGTGCTTGCAAAGCTATAAATTTTCCTCTCAGTACTGCTTTTTGCTGTGTCCCATAAGTTCTGAGAGTTTGTGTCTTTATTGTCATTTGTTTCCAGGAACCTTTTTATTTCCTCCTTGATTTCATCTCGGACCCACTGGTTATTGAGCATGAGGCTGTTTAACTTCCAGGTGTTAAAGTGTTTCTTCTGAGTCCCTTTGGAGTTCACAAATAATTTCAGAGCCTTGTGGTCAGCGAAGGTAGTCTGCAAAATTTCTATCCTCTTGATCTTATGGAGGTATGTTTTATGTGCCAGCATGTAGTCTATCCTGGAGAATGTCCCATGTACATTGGAGAAGAATGTGTATCCAGGTTTCTGGGGGATGGAGTGTCCTATATATATCCACTAGGCCTCTTTCTTCCATTTCTCTCCTCAGGTCTAGTATATTCTTGTTGGGTTTCAGTCTGGTTGACCTGTCCATTGTTGACAAAGCCGTGTTTAGGTCCCCCACAATTATTGTGTTGTTGTTGATATTATTTTTCAGATTTGTCAGCAGTTGTATTAAATATTTTGCTGGCCCCTCATTCGGTGCATATATGTTTAGGGAGAGTGAATTCTTCCTGCTCTACGTACCCCTTGATTAATATAAAATGTCCGTCTTTGTCCCTTACAACCTTCCTGAGTATAAAGTTTGCATTATCTGATATTAGTATGGCCACTCCAGCTTTTTTATGGGTGTTGTTTGCTTGGATAACTTTTCTCCAGCCTTTTATTTTGAGTCTATGTTTGTTCTGACTATTCAGGTGCGTTTCTTGTAGGCAGCAGAAGGTTGGATTGAGTTTTTTGATCCATTTAGCCACTCTGTGTCTCTTAACTGTGCATTTAGTCCATTGACGTTGAGAGAAAGAATTGTCCTGGGATTTAACGCCATCTTTATTTCAAAATTTGGTGTGTCTTTTGGGTAGTCTTGTCTTAGATTAGGTCTTTCAGTTTTTCTCTTAAGACTGGTTTTGTGTCTGTGGTAGTTTCTGAGCTGTTTTTTGTCTGTGAAACCATGTATTCTTCCATCAAAACCGGAAAGTGAGTTTTGCTGGGTATAGTAATTCTGGGTGAAGCATTCATTTCATTCAGTCTTGTCACAATATCCACCACTGCTTTCTGGCATTGAGCGTTTCTGGTGACAGGTCTGCTGTAAATCTCAGGGAAGCTTGCTTGAACATGATTTCCCCTTTTGATCTTGCTGTTTCAGAATTCTGTCTCTATCTGTGGGATTTGTCATTGTGACTAGGATGTGGTCTTGGGGTGGTTTTTTCTGGGTCTCTTTTGGTTGGTACTCTTCGGGCATGCAGGATTTGATCACATATATTCTTTAGCTCTGGGAGTTTCTCTTTAATGATGTTCTTGACCATTTGATTCTTCCTGGAAATTTTTCTTCCTGGGTCTCTGGGACTCCAATGATTCTTAAGTTGTTTCTGTTGATCTTATCATAGACTTCTATTTTCGTCTGTTCCCATTCTTTGACTAATTTTTCCATTGTCTGCTCATTTGCTTTAAGTTTTTTGTCCAAATCTCTCCTGCTGTATGGAATTGTTATGTATCTCATCTTCCACAGCACCAAGTCTATTCTCAGCTTCTGATACCCTGTCCCAGAGCTTATCCTTTTGTCATTCACTTCGTTTACTGAGTTTTTCAGGCCTGTTAGTTGACATGTTATTTCAGTTTGGAGTTTTTGTCATTTCTGCCTTCATTTTTCTTGGTTCTTATTAGTGGTTCTGTTCAACTCGATCCATGGTTTCTTGGAGTCTGTTGAGCACCTTCCATATTGCTAGTCTAAAGTCCTTATCTGAGAGGTTGATTAGTTTGTTCAGTCATTATCTGGTCCTCAGAATTGTCATCTTCATTCTCTATGTCTGATGCTGGCCTGCGCTGTTTCCCCATTGTCACATTTGTATTGTGGGTTTTCTACGTGTTGTAGTGGGTATTCATGTCTATATGATGTAGGCAGCACACTCCTCTGGCTCCTCCCTTTCTGGATGGGCTGACTTGCCTCTAAGGGGGAGGGAGTCCTCCGTGGATGAAGCCTCACACTGGGTCAAATCTTAGGCCCGAGCATGTAACAGAGAAGACAGTCCAGAGAGAAATGTTTGCTTCTGTGATATAGCGCCGTTCTTAGTGTGATTTTTCCTTCTTGTTGCAATGGAGTTCTTTCCTTAGAAAGAGTGCACGGACCGGCCGTAGCGAAGCGGAGCGGCCGTGCTCCTCTGAGCCTCTTTTTGCCCCACTCGCAAGAGTTTCACGCAAGAGGACAGTAGACAGACATAGACAGGTCACACTCACAGTCTTTCACAGCTGAGCCCCACTGGGCCGGTGTACTTTCGCGGATTTTCCCCGCCTGGTGTCACACACAGGGAGCCAGCTTTTGCAAAGGATAGCCGGCTTTTATGCTCTGAAGTCCCTCCCTGAAAATGGCGTCTGGGCGAGCGAGGTTTCTGGAGGCTCTTTTTGCCCCACTCGCAAGAGTTTCACGCAAGAGGACAGTAGACAGACATAGACAGGTCACACTCACAGTCTTTCACAGCTGAGCCCCACTGGGCCGGTGTACTTTCGCGGGTTTTCCTCGCCTGGTGACACTGCACATATCTTATATAAATAAAATAAAAACCATTTATAAATAAACAGATCACGCACCAGTATTTCAATGGGAACTGTGGGCCTGCTTTTGGCTAATGAGATGGTCAATGTCCGGTTCCATATTTGTCACTGCCAGCTGTAACAAGTGATGCAAGTGGGCATCAGTTAATCTTGATCTGGTTGGAGATTTCAGATGTTTTATTCTTGAAAAAGTCTATTCACAGGCAAAAGTGCTACCAAAGATGGTTACCATTTTGAGTGCATGGTTCCTGATATTTGGATATGTCTCAGGAGGAGAGATGCATAGAAATTCAAAAGGTTACTTGAAATAAATGCGTCTTTCAGAGAGTCACAATTCTGCAGGTCATCCAGTTCCATTTGGTAAATTGTAAGGACATTTTCAATCTCAACAGAAAATGGGTTATGAAAAAGCTGTATGTCCTGTTCATGGAGATGAAGTTCTTTGAATCTAAATTGAAACTCCTTTTGCAACAATTCTAGTGAAGCCAGACATGTTTCCTTTGGGAATGCAACCAATGGTTTGTCCGCTGACAGGTTTTGGAGTTGTTGGGAGATGACTGAAGTTTTCCTCCTGTACTTGTTTGATGAGAAGGCCTAATTTTACTTCAAATGCTTTCACATGTGATGCCATATCACAGATGAGCTTCCCCTTGCCTTGAAGTTTCAGATTAAAACTATTGAGTAGCTCTGTTTTATATCTGTCAGAAAGGCAAGGTGCCATTTCCATTCTGCATCATTGAGCTCTGGTACTTCTTGGTTTTTGAAAGTAGAAAAGCTGTAATCTGCGGAAGTAAGTCATAGAAACGTTTCAAAACTCTCCCTCTACTCAGCCAACGGACTTCTGTGTGGTACAGAACATCTTCATGGGCAACATTTACCTCAGATAAAAATTCCTGAAATTGTCTATGGTTTATGCATGAGTTCTAATGTAATTAACACAAGATACCACAATTTTCATAACAAAGTCCCACTTCCGTGGGGCCGGGCGGTGGCGCTGGAGGTAAGGTGCCTGCCTTGCCTGCACTAGCCTAGGACAGACCGTGGTTCGATCCCCCGGCATCCCATATGGTCCCCCAAGAAGCCAGGAGCAACTTCTGAGCGCATAGCCAGGAGTAACCCCTGAGCGTCACAGGGTGTGGCCCAAAAACAAAAAAAAACAAAAAACAAAAAACAAAAAAAAAGTCCCACTTCCGTGATTTACAACACAGCGCTTGTTGGTGGATGAGGCAGTGTATGGCAATTGGATGAGGATGGTTATGTTTGTCCATCTCTTGTGTAATGTGAGCAATTACTCCTCTCTTAGAAACCACCATGCTAGGAGCACCATCAGTTGTTACACTGACTAGTTTAACCCAGTCCAGCACAAATCCACCCCTGTGGTTGTACCTTTGATACTTTGCAGTGCAGCAAGCTCTTCTGTGACTTCAAAATACTCATTTGTCTCACGCATATAAATGAGAAGTTGGACAGAATCATGGACATTATTGCTTACATCGAGTGCCAAGGAAAAATAGCAAAGTTTCTTTGCAGAGTTTTGTAAATGGTGCAGCAAATTTTCTCCCATTTCTTCAATCCTTAGTGTCATTGTAACTCCTGAAAGGCTCACTGTACTAAATAATCGGCCTTCTCTGGACACATCTCTTTGGCAACAGAAATAAGGCATTCTTTAACAAATTCTCCCTACACAAATGGTTTGTCATTGTGCCCTATTAGCTTGGCTACTTGAAAACTTGCCCGCAGTGAGGAAGTATTTAACTGCTTCTGCTTCACAAAAGTATTTTGCTGAGTCATCAGTGTATATTTCTGTTGTAATATTTTGTCTTTTCTCACTTCTCCAACCAAACAATCATATTTATCTTTATGTTGAGTTTGATAGTGGCATCGCAAATTGTATTCTTTGAACACAGCAACTATATTCTGGCATATCAGACACACAGCTTTTTCTTTGTACCACATAAAAAAGTAATCATTGTCCACTGATCTTTGAATATCCTACACTCGCCATCAATTTTTCTTTTCTTGACATCATTATTTCCTAGGGATTCCAAACTGATATTACTGAAATACAAATATGTGTGTATATATACACACAGTGTATGAATCCCGATTAGTCCCTGATGTGAACACTTTGCAGGCTTTTCTAAGCAGACCAGCTCAGTCCCTGATAGTTCAGTTTTATCTCCCTATATAATGCCAAAATTGATATGTTCAGAATCAGCATGTGAACACTGAAAAGAAATTGCAAAATGCATATAAAATTTTCAATGTAACCCCTTTAAAATGCTTCAGCATCAAACCCCTAATTTTCAACATAGGCTATTCAGCACAGAACCCCTAACCTCCCAACCACAGCCCACCCCCTAACTTTGATTTCAGCACTGAATTCCTCACCACCCCCAAAGGGGAATTTTTATATGAGTCACCCACAGCCCAATTGGCAAAACCCCCCATCTGGCAAAAATTTATTTCTATGGCACTTTTGACTGACCTTTGGCAGTGGAGGGAGTGGAGGAAAACCTCACTGACAGGCAGGCACAGTACATAGACACCACATTGCCTGGGGGTGGAGCAGGCGCCTTTTTACATCATATAGTCACTCACATGTGGTACTCCTCGCCATGTGGCGTCTGGCGCCCTGCAGTGACATCATCAGCAATTTGCGCGCCAAGCACCAGGTGCAAGGGCGCATCAGTGTCTCTCTCAACACTGCCTTCACGCCCACCCTCCCAGCACACAACATGCCTTGGGCAGAGGCGGTTGACGTCATCCCTGAGAAACCATGACACTGAGTGTATATGCTGGCAGGTATCTTGGCAACCAAACAGTGCTCACTGCTGGCGGGCTGTATGTGGCCCACAGGCTGTAGTTTGAAGACCCCTGGTCTAAATAGTCCTAGCTTTGCAAGTTACTCATTTGTCTGTTTCATCCTTTTTGACATTTGTAAAATGGATATCCTTTAATGACTGTAGTTTAGACTCTCACCACGATTAGCTTTTAAATCACATGTTTCTCTACATTTGTGATTAAAAGTTTCACAAATTTTTCTACTCAAAATTTATACTTGGGGGTTTATCTGTTGATTAGAATTGGTACTTTAAGAACTATTCTTCATTCTTCCATAGGTATTGTGCATCACTATCTTCATATAATTTATTTAGATTGAATGCTATTTTGTCTAAAGATGAATAAGGCTGTCTCAGTCTTCTTTTTAGTTTTCCATAAGGTTGCATAATTTATTTTCTACTTTTTTTGTACTCCCATGGATAGCATGGTAGCTATTCTGTGACTTTTACTGTATTTTCTGTAACCCATCCTACCATTCTTTCACTTTTTTATATTAATAATTTTTATTTTGACCGAAGTGGATTACAAATAATTCACAGTAGTATTTCACATATGCTGGACACGGCTTCTGTCCTACAGCCATCAGTGAGATAAAGTGAATCTACTTTAGGGAGAGTGGGTTGCATGAATGGCAAAATATGAAATATGAAATAAATAAAACCACACAGAGAATGTGGGGTCAACACGTTTCTGGCATGAGTGCAACAAGTTTAATTTTTTGAGCAAGGGAATTTATAGGGGTAAAATTAGCCACGGGTGAAAAATAGTTTTAATCACAAAACCTAGTTTAACAATAACAATACCTAAACTATGGGTGTGACTAAAAATTCTGAGTTAAAAGAGAGGTCACAACTCAAGGTAACTCCTTGCAAGCTTACTTTAAATGCAAAATCAGGATTAGGAGCAAGTAGAAAATATCTAGAAACTTGATCTTTCTAGGCTGGATTCTACAGTTTTAGAGATTAAGTGAAGGGAGGAACCAAATCCCCAAGAATGAGCTTCCCTATTTCTAAAGGAGGGTCAGTAGTCCAGATCTGAGACATTGGTGATGGGAATGTTGCACTGGTGATGGGTTGTGTTCTTTACATGACTGAAACCCAAACACAATCATATATGTAATCAAGGTGTTGAAATAAAATAAAAAATAAGGAAATATTCTTGCACAGAAATGAATACTATGCAGCTGTAGAATGGTGAAATCATGCCCTTCACTGAAATGTGGATGAAACTGGATGGACTGAGGTCATGTTAAATAGATAAGTCAGAGTGAGAAGAACAAATACTAGATAACCTTGCTTATTTGTGGAATATAAAGATAGAAAACAAAAGAATAGGTCAGAACAAAAAAAAAGAGAAGAAAGGAAAGATAAAAAATAAAAATTAAGAATAATGAAAAAATAAAAAAGAACAAACAGGAAAAAATACAATGACAAAAATAGAACGAAAACCCAAAAGCACCACTGCAATACAGACAACAAACAAGCAATAATTAGGAGCCCAAAGGAAAATAAAAATAAAAAATATGCTTCCTTTTTTCCCTCTTTTGTAAAGGCACAGTAAATTTGGGGAGATTAGAAATGAAATTCCCTTGGTCTAAGAGATACAGGATTTCTCTGTCCTTGAAGCACACCATCATGGGAATAAGTACAGGCTCAGTACATGCTCTTTTACTCTCCCCTAGGTTTTTTTGTGGTGTCTGGAATCTTTCTGCTCAGTCGTGGATGATAAAATCAGGACTCGGTGCAGGTTGTCTTAACTCACCATCTAACGATAAGATGAAATCAGAAGACTTCATCCTTTGATCTGTGCAAATGTGAAGATCGCTATCTACAGAAGACTGTGACAACCATGACTGGGCAGAATTTATCCTGGAACCTATGTAAAAGACCCTAGTTTAGGCTTTGGTATAGCATCTGTACAACAACCAAGATCTCTAATTCCAAAGGTTTGACTGAGACAACTGCAACTGAGCAGGTCTTCTGGAAACATAATGAAAGACTCTATTCTAGGCTTCATCCTAGAATAAGTGCAAAAAAAAAAAAAACACCAAGAAATTAAGACCACCAACTACAGAAGGTTGATTAAAATAACAGTGATGGAGCAGAACTTCTAGAATTGTAAATAAAGACTCCCATCCTAGGCTCCATCCTTTGACCTTTGCAGATGCCAAGATCTCTAGATACAGAGGTCTGATTTTATTCTTCATGACAGAGCAGAAAGTTTCCATACACCACAAAAGGACCTAGGGGAGAGTAAATAAACATGTATGGAGTCTGTAGTTATTCCCATGACAGTATACTTCAAATGCAAAGAAACCCTTTATCTCTTAGGCTAAAAGAATTCCCTTTCTGATATCCCCAACATTTACTGTGCCTATGCAGATATGAAGAAGCAGCACAAAATACTTTTTTTGGTTTTGTTATTATTGTTGTTGTGTTTCATTTTTGTGCTTTGTTTTGTTTTTATTTCATTACCGTGGATATTGTGTGGTAGTTGTCTTTATTGCTGTGGTGCTTTTTGGATTTTTTTGTTTGATTTTTTTTGTATTGTTGTGTTTCTATTTCCTTTTACCTTCTCTCAAATTGATACTTATAGCCTCTAGAAGGACTCCACCCATTTTTGCCCCATTTTATGTTTTTCTTTTCTTCAAACAGAACCACATAACTTGAACCATCTTGTTCTGCCTCACAAATTGAAGGGTAAATAATGGTGGGTACCAGACAAAAGTGTTGTATAATCACTAAGTAGTAATAAAAAACGATCGGACTTAAACACCAAGTCCAAAGCCAAAGACAACAATTGATACCCAATCTACAACAAGCTAGACACAGAGGGAACCACTTATACTAGCAGCCCGGGGGTGGGGGGGGTGGGGTAAGGGGACGAGATATGGAATGCGTGCTAGGAACGGGATGGAGGGAGGACAACACTGGTGATGAAAATTCCCCTGGTCAATGTCAATATGCACCTAAAATATTACTATGAAAGATATGTAATCCACTTTCGTCAAAATAAAAATTATTATTATAAAAAATCAGGCTTCTGTAACTAGAGATCTTGGTATTTTCACAGGTCATAGGATGGAGCCTAGGATAGAGTCTTGTTTATGGTTTTAGAAGTTCTGTTCCATCACTGTTGTTTTAATCAGTCTTCTGTAATTGGTGGTCTTGGTGTTTACAAAATCTTAGGATGAAGCCTAGGATATAGTCTTTAATTATGCTTCCAGAAGTTCTGCTCAGTTGCACTTGTGTCAGTCAGATCTCTGAAATTAAAGATCTGGGGTTGTTGTACAAATCGGAGGCCAAAGAATAGGCTAGGGTCTTTCTTATTGGTTTCAGGATAATTTCTGCTCAATTATGGTTGTCACAGTCAGTCTTCTGTAGTCAGCGATCCTGGTTTTTGCACAGATCAAAGGATGACGTGATCCTAGAATTTTTATAGACACTGACATCATGCATATTTTACTTCAAAAATCAGATAGCAAAGGAGATATATTTTGCATAACACAAGTAATATAACAAGTAAAATAGATTAAGGTTACCCTAGTCAAGTAATGTACAGCAGACCTGGATGTTGGAGAGTGGACATAGATGACTTACCTATCAGTATCAGTTTTTGTGCCTCCCTGGTGCCTCTTTTCTTTTGGGAAGGTTGGTAGGTTCTATTTCCCCACGTCAGCCTGAACTCCAGCAATGTATATGAGCATTAAGGCTTAGTTAAAGCATATTCTAGGGCCTAGAATATGTTTAGGGCCATGCATCTTGGTCAGTGTCTGTGAATGTGAGGTTGGCATGTCGACCTGTCCTTACAGTTCTGTTTTGAACCAGAGAGATCCCGATCTCCCCAAGATTATTAGCAGAATATCACCTCTCCAGACTTAGAGTCTGTAAACAGCTCAATTAGAGATACCCGGCCCCCAATCCTAGAATCAAGTGAACAGGCAAGGTGCTGACAGTCTTGGGAACTTTCCAATGGTTCCGCATTTAGAATGGTTAAGAATTCAGCAACAGGGTTGACACTAAATAGGATGCCTTTGTTCACTGGGAAGAAAAAATTCCATTCAGTGTTTATTAAGTGTTGGAGATGGGGAAACCTAGAAGTTTGATGGAGTATAAAGAGAGAAGGTTGCAGAAACTCCTAATGTATCCTGAAGGTGGGGGGAGGATGCCAGTGAAAATATTACATATGAAAACAAGTCCTTATCTAATAAAGATGGGAACACAAATTTTGTAATGCAGTGAGGGCCTTATACCCTGAACATGATCATAATAACTTGACTCAGCCCTCATCGGAACAGGCATTGCCTGTTCCATGCCTGAACCATGGATACCATCTACAGAAACATCCACAATTGTCTATAACATCACCAGGAAGCAAGCCTCTACCAAGTAACATCAACTGCTGTCCTGGCATGGACTTACTCCAAAGAGGGTTTTCTTAGCAACCAGATGACTTAGTAACAATAATAACCTGCTTGCAGGGCAGGGCTCTCCACATTGTCTGCTAAAGTTGAGATGAAACTAGGGGACTCTCAACATCATTCTGACTTCTATGAATAAGATGCACAGAAACTAGAATTTTAACCACAGAAACCTGACACCAACAAGAGTGAATCTGTGAAAAAATTTTACCAGGACTACGGAGAATGAATTGGGTTGGACAGCCCAGTATCCTGGAAACCTGAGTCAGTCTTATGCCAGAAAATTTCAGGGGTAAGTTATCCTTGTACTTAGGCCAAGGCATTTCACTTCCATTTCCCCATATTCTGCTGGGCCTATATAAACAGAAATTGCCACCCACACAGTTTTTACTGTATTTTTTTAAACTATCATCATTTAAATAAAGTAAATGCTTACTAAACTTTCTGCTAGTGCTTTAATGAGTTCATTGGTGATTCAATAATTTTCAAAAATGAACTTGCCACTGAATATTTTCTTTACTTTCCATCTCTTTAGTTTTTCTTTCGATTTTCTATTTTTTTAATCATTTTTCTTTTAGTTTTCCTGAAACAATTGTATTATGATCAGATATGTCAACTATTGATACGTTTTCAACAATAAATAAAAATATTAAAAATTTAAAAAATAAAAAACTAACAATAAAAAAATAAAAAAGAATATCAAAATAATAGATTATCAAAACTGAAGAGCAGAATACTGAAATACAGAAAATATCAATCTTTTAGATGTTACTGTATAGATTTAATTAAATATTATATGGATATTTACAGATTTTTCAGTAGCTTAGTGGCACTTACAATTGTAAATAGACAAGGTATCATATAGAACATTCACTAGGGTAAAACTTGTAAATAGCATACTAGGTTTTACTGAAAATATTAAAGCAGTTCATAATAACTATCAATTAGATATCATACAGTTTGATAACTTTCAGTCTCCTTTCCTAGATTACAAATATGTTATTTTCTCTCACTGAGCATTCACTTTCATTTTTTATTTTAAGTTTTTATTAAATATTAAATAATTGTAAATTGTAAATAGGTGACTTGATCTATGAAAGTTATTTTTACTTTCAAAGGAACTTTAAATTTTAATATATATCCTTATTTTTTATTTTTTCCTGATATCAGGTATTTTTCTGAAATTTTCTAAAATTTGTTTTTCACTGTAAATACATAATTATGAAGTTATTCATGATTGAGTTTCAGTCAATATCTAGCCCACATCCCTTAACCAGTGCATAGTTCCCACCACAAATGACCCCAGCTACCCTCCTGTCCTTCCAGTCAAGTTTTCTCCCCTACCTGTCTCTGTGGTGGACTTCCCCCCCCTCTTTTTCTCTTTGATACATTGACACTGTGGTTTGAAATACTGTGACTGAAGGGGTATCAGGCATATCACTTTATCTCCCTTCAGCACCCAGTTCTATTCTAGAGTGATCATTTCCAAATCTCATTGTCATAAGGTCCCATATCTTTTCTAATTACACTCTTGGACTATCTGTGGCAAGCTTAATACAATGGACTGGTTCTCTTGGCCCTCATATCTATAGACTCAATACCACACTAACTTTTTTACACATTTATTCTATGTCTATTCCTCTTTCTGCCTCATGTAGATTTTTAAAAATAATAATATATTAATTTAGCACCATGATTACAAACATGTATGTAGTTGGGTTTCAGTCATAAAAAAGAACATCTGGGACCGGAGTGATAAAACAGTGGTAAGGACAGTGTTAGAATTCTGATTTTCCATATAATTCCCCAATACAGCAGTGATTTTTGAGTGCATAGTCAGTAGTAAACCCTGAGCATCACTGGGTGTGACCCCCAAACAAACAAAGAAACAAAAACCGTAAAAAAAATCCCTTTACCAGTACAACATTCCCACTACCAATGCATCCCATCTCCCTTCTACCCATTCCCCTGCCTGTATTCAAGATAGGCATTGTATTTCTCTCACTCATTACCCTTGACATGGTAATTGTTAGTGTAAATATTTATCTAACTGCCCTCAACAGTCTTTGTGGTAAGCTTCATATTGTGGGCCAATCCTTTTAGCCCTCATCTCTATTTTCTCTGGGTAATATTACACTACTGTCTTTTATTTTTCTTAAATCCAATATATATGAGTAGGACTATTCTTTGTCTACCTCTCCCACTGACTTAGTTCACACAGCATAATAATTTCTATGTCTTTCCATGTATAGAAAACTTTTATCCATAGGAAACTTTTCATTTTTCCTGATGGCTGCATAGTATTCCATAGTATATATGTACAACAGTTTCTTTAGCCATTCCTCTGTTGTTGAGCATCTGGGTTGTTTTCTGGTACTGGTTATTGTAAATAATCCTGCAGTGAATATATGAATGTGAGGCATTTTGGATAGTGATATTGTGTTCCTAGGCCCTAGGATATCTCCCTAGTAGTGGTATAGCTTGATCATATGGGAACTCAGAGTTCAGTTTTTTGAGGAATCTTCATACTGTTTTTTTATAAATGCTGGACTAGATGGCAGTGAAAGAGTGCTGCTTTCTCTCCACATCCCAGCCAGCACTGATTGCTTTTGTACTTTATGATGTGTGCCAGTCTCTGTGGCATGAGATGATACCTAATTGTTGTTTTGATTTGCATAGCCCTGATGGTTAGTGAAATGGTACATTTTTTTTAATTTGTCTTTTTGTCATTTGTATTTCTTCTTTGAGGAAGTGTTTGCTTATTTCTTCTAATAATTGATGGGGTTACAAGTTCCTTTTTAATTTTCAATTCTTTCAGTATGTTGAATATATTGATATTAGCCCCTTATATGATTAGGTGAATGGTTTCACCTATTCTGTGGGTGGTCATTGTACTCTAGTCACTATTTCCATTGAGAAGCAGAAATTCTCAGTTTAATGTAGTCCCATTAGTTTATCTCTGTTTTGCTTTTTTGGAAAATGTTTTTTCTTCCTTGAAAGTGCCTTTAGTATCAATGTCATGGAGTGTTTACCTAAGTGTTCTATAAACCTGATGGTTCTGGGTGTAATATCAATATCTTTAATCCATTTGTGCACAGTATTAGATGTAAGTCTGAGTTCTTTTTTTTCATTTCGGTCAGCCACTGGCTGACTAGTTATCCCAACAACATATGTTGAAGAGGTTTTTGTTGCTTTATTTTGCATTTTTTGACAATGTATAAAGATTAATTGATTTTATGTCTGGGGAACATAGTCTGAATGCACAATTATATTCCATTAATCTGAGTCTGTCTTTATTCCTATATGTTTATGTTATAATGACTATTGCTTTGTAGTATAATTTAAAGTTGGTTAAAGTAATGCCTCACATATTATTTTTCTTATGGGTTTCTTTATCTATTCATGTATGTTTATTGTTCGCAGTGAATTAAGATCTGTTTGTTCCACTTCTTTGAATAATATCATGGGTTTTCTTAAAGTAATTGCATTAAATCTGTAAAATGCTTTGGGGAGTATTGCCATTTTAATGATGTTAATTTCCCAATCTATGAACAGGATATATGTCTCCTTTTCCTGTGTCTATTTTATTTCTTGAAGCAGTGTTTTGTAGGATTTTTGTATAGGTCCTTCTCCTCCTTAGTTAATTTGACTCCAAGATATTTGAGTTTTTGTGGCACTTACATGAATTGTATTGATTTTTCAATGTCTATTTATTTTCTATCATTATTTGTGTATAAGACCATTGATATATGAATGTCAATTTGGTAGCTTACTATTATGCTCTATGAATCAATAGTTTTTATAAAGTTTTGATGGAGTCTTACGGGTTTTCTAAATATAATATTATGTCATCTGCAAAAGGTCAAAGCTTGACTTCTTTCTTTCCTATCTGGATACACTTGATATCTTTTTCTTGCCCTATTTCTATGGCAAGTACTACCAGTACTGTGTTGCTAGTGAATATATTTGAGACTGGCTTCTGTTTTGTGAAGAAGAATTTTGATTATAATTTACTCAAGAGTGATATATCTGGTTAGATATGCTACATAATCCTTCTTCAACTGTGTAAGAATATAAGAGTTGAAGAATTTAGAATTTCTTCCTGGCAATCTTGTATCTTAGCATAAAGTTTCTCAAAGTAGTCTCATTACTTTTTGAATATCTGTCATATCGTCAATGATATTCCCATTTTCATTACTAATCTGATTTAATAAGTTTTTCTCTCTTCCTTTTTCATGAGTTTTACTATTGGTGTATCGATGATTTTGATCTGCTCAAAATTTTTTTTCTTTAGTTGTTCTTTTAAATAGTACTTTGGACTTCAATTTATTTATTTCTGCTCAAAGCTGTGCTATTTCCTTCTACCTGACTATTTTTTGGCTCATTTTGTGGTCACTATCTAATTTTCTAAGTTGTGTTATTTATGTAGTCCCTTTATTCTTTCCTGATCTGTCCTTGTGAAGCTATAAATTATCCTCTTAGTATTGCTTTGGCAGTGTTCCACAAATTCTAGTAATTTGTGTCTTTATTCACATTTATTTGAGGGAATCTTTTGATTTCCTTTTTTATTTCATTTCTGACCCAGTGATTAATAGTGAGCCATTTAATTTCCATGTGTTAAAGTTTTCCCTCTGTGTCTGTAGTTCACTTGTAATTCAGTGCATTATAATCTGAGACAGTCATTTGTACAATTATATTCTCTTAATTTTATAAAAGTATGTGTTATGTATATTCATACTATCTAACCTGTAGAATAATCCATGTGAACTGGAAAAGAATGTTTATCCAGTTTTCTAAAGGTTATATACTACTAGTGAACTTCTTCCATATCTTCATTTTAGAGCTTGTATATTCTTATTAGATTTTATCCTAGTTGATCTATCAGGGATAACAGGCCAGTTTTTAGGTCTCCCACTATTGTTGTGTTTCTATTGATGTCTTCTTTCAGATTTGCCAATACTTGTTTTAAGTATTTTATTGGTCCATCATTGGGTGCTTATATGTTTAGGAGAGTGAATCCTTCCCATTTTACATACCCCTTGATTATTACAAAATGTCCATCTTTGTCCCATTTCAATTTTCTAAATCTAAAATTTGTTTTATCTGATATTAATATGTCCACTCCTGCTTTTTTAATAGAATGTTTGCTTGAATGTTTGTCTTCTAGCATTTGGTTTTGAGTTTGTTTGTTCTAACTCTTCAGATGTGTTTCTTGTAGGCAGCAGAATGGTGGATTCAGCTTTTTGATCAATTTTATCAATCTGTGTCTCATAAAGATTGCATTTACTTTTTTTTATTTAAACACCTTGATTACATACATGATTGTGTTTGGGTTTCAGTCATAAAAGGAACACCACCCATTACCAGTGCAACATTCCCATCACCCAAGTCCCAAATCTCCCTCCTCCCCACCCAACCCCTGCCTGTACTCTAAACAGGCTCTACATTTCCCTCATACATTCTCAATATTAGGACAGTTAAAAATGTAGTTATTTCTCTAACTAAACTCATCACTCTTTGTGGTAAGCTTCCTGAGGTGAGCTGGAACTTCCAGCTCTTTTCTCTTTTGTGTCTGAAATTTATTATTGCAAGAATGTCTTTCATTTTTCTTAAAACCCATAGATGAGTGAGACCATTCTGCGTTTTTCTCTCTCTCTCTGACTTATTTCACTGAGCATAATAGATTCTGTGTACATGCATGTATAGGAAAATTTCATGACTTCATCCCTCCTGACAGCTGCATAATATTCCATTGTGTATATGTACCACAGTTTCTTTAGCCATTCATCTGTTGAAGGGCATCTTGGTTGTTTCCAGTGTCTTGCTATGGTAAATAGTGCTGCAATGAATATAGGTGTAAGGAAGGGATTTTTGTATTGTATTTTTGTGTTCTTAGGGTATATTCCTAGGAGTGGTATAGCTGGATCGTATGGGAGCTCGATTTCCAGTTTTTGGAGGAATCTCCATATTGCTTTCCATAAAGGTTGAACTAGACGGCACTCCCACCAGCAGTGGATAAGGGTTCCTTTCTCTCCACATCCCCGCCAACACTGTTTGTTCTCATTCTTTGTGATGTGTGCCATTCTCTGTGGTGTGAGGTGGTATCTCGTTGTTGTTTTGATTTGCATCTCCCTGATGATTAGTGATGTGGAGCATTTCTTCATGTGTCTTTTGGCCATTTGTATTTCTTCTTTGTCAAAGTGTCTGTTCATTTCTTCTCCCCATTTTTTGATGGGATTAGATGTTTTTTCCTTGTAAATTTCTGTCAGTGCCTTGTATATTTTGGAGATTAGCCCCTTGTCTGATGGGTATTGGGTGAATAGATTCTCCCACTCAGTGGGTGGCTCTTGTATCCTGGGCACTATTTCCTTTGAGGTGCAGAAGCTTCTCAACTTAATATATTCCCATCTGTTAATCTCTGTTTTCACTTGCTTGGAGAGTGCAGTTTCCTCCTTGAAGATGCCTGAAGTCTCAATGTCCTGGAGAGTTTTGCCTATGTGTTGTTCTATATATCTTATGGTTTGGGGTCGGATATCGAGGTCTTTAATCCATTTGGATTTTACCTTCGTACATGATGTTAGCTGGGGGTCTAAGTTCAATTTTTTGCAAGTGGCTAGCCAGTTGTGCCAACACCACTTGTTGAAAAGGCTTTCCTTGCTCCATTTAGGATTTCCTGCTCCTTTATCAAAAATTAGGTGATTGTATGTCTGGGGAACATTTTCTGAGTATTCAAGCCTATTCCACTGATCTGAGGGTCTGTCCTTATTCCAATACCATGCTGTTTTGATAACTATTGCTTTGTAGTAAAGTTTAAAGTTGGGGAAAGTAATTCCTCCCATATTCTTTTTCCCAATGATTGCTTTAGCTATTCTAGGGTGTTTATTGTTCCAAACAAATTTCAAAAGTGCCTGATCTACCTCTTTTTGACTTTAAGTTTTACAATTGCCATTGGATTTAGTGTTATCTTTGAATATGATTGTCTCTTGGTATATCTTGTCTAAAAGTAGACCTCTCAGTTTGACATTTAAAGCTGGTTTTGAGTCCGTAATGTTTCTGATCTGTTGTTTATTATGACTCTATGCATACTTTCTTCAAACCTGAACGTGAGTATGGCTGGATGAAGTGTTCTAGTTAAAGCATTCCTTCATTGAGATTTGTCCCTACATGGCACCACTGCTTTCTGTTCTTGAGGGTTTCTTGTGACAGGTCTGTTGTATATCTTTTGATGTTCTTTTGAATGTAATTTCTCCTTTTGATCTTGCTTCTTCAATATGCAATCACAATCTGTGAGATTCGTCATTGTGAATAGGGTGTGTCTTGGGGTGATTTTATGGGACCTGTTTTATCTGGTATTCTTCTGGCATTGCATGCATTCTTTTGTTCAGGAAGTTTCTCTGCAATGATGTCCTTGACTGCTCATTCTTCCTGAGGATTTATTTCCTGAATCATGGGATCCCCATGATTCTCATGTCTTTTCTGCTAAGTTTATAAAAGACTGCTATTTTTATCTGTTCACATTTTTTTGAGGATTTTTTCCTTTTCCTGAATATTTACTTTAAATTGCTTTCCAATCACTTCTGTTGTATGGAGTTATTATTTATCTCATCTTCCAGCTCACTGATTCAATCCCCAGCTCTTGTTACTCTGCTGTAGAGACTTTCCTGAGGTTTTTATTTCATTTTGGTTTTGTTCTCAGAAACCATTCATTGCAGGGTCAGTGAAAAATATGCCATACTGTGGTTGAAACCTGGGCCAGATGCATGCAATATAAATTACCTACTCCTCTCTGTTATCTCCCCCTTCTCTTGATGATTTTTAATGGGTTGGTTTATATATTTTTGTGAATAAACTGAGGTTTTGATAATTCAGGTACAGACATGACAAATTATTTATATATATACATATATATATATTATATGTAAACTTTCCATTGTTTATTCAAATGTTATCACTAAAATTCTTATTAATACCAGCCCAAGCACTGCCATTATTGAAGTTCTTTTACATTGCTATCTCAGCAGATAATCATAAAATGATCAAATAGGTGATTATCATAGTGATGGGTACATGTTTTGATTTTGTATTTAATATATTTTGTTTGACATTTTATATTCTCTTGAAATTACACTGCTGCCTTTATCCAGAGTATGGAAAAGGTCCAGTTATTTATTGTCGACTACCTATTCTTTCTGTGCCAACTATTCATTAATATTGGTAGTACAAATTTTTGAGAGTTAGCTGCCTTTTTTTCTTTAAGTACATTTACTTCTAATGTCCTATTTTATATATTTCTTACTTTCTCATGAATGCTGGCTTGTATTTCAAATTAAGTCTTTCTATACAGTTGGCAAGATATCAGATTCTCTTTCATGGCTTGCTAGTGTTTTCAGCTCATTTAATTTCATTTAGAATCTTATATCCTCAAGAACACTCTTTTTGTAAGCTGAATTTATTGTCAAAATGTTTGATTGTACTGGCAAGTGCTGCTTATATTCTGTTAAAAATCCTTTTAGTTCTGACAAGACTCAAGCCTTTTGGTGTGTTTCTGTACTTGACTACATCTATCTGTCCTATCAGTGATTGCAATTGTATTCTTTAGGTTACTTATTATTTTTTCAGTATTGTGGGGTTTTGTGGTAGAGGTTCAGATTTCTAGCCACTTGATATCATCGACTATTGACTTTTTTATGCTAGGCAGTTACTAACCATATATCTGACATTCTGGGTATTTTCCTTCTATGCAGTATTATTTGAGTGTGGCCATCTAATTGTCTACTATTCTGTTAAAAGATATATCTGAGAAATAACACCGCCAATACCCACCAACCAACAATATACAAGATGGCTGCAAGAATATTTTTAAGCATTACTGTTTTTAAAGGATAGCTCCCCACAAGATGGGATAAATCCCTAGATTAGGGTCAAGATAAGATGTAGCATGACTGAGGAATGGCTCTTCCAAGTCTCTAGAGAGTTTGGTTGCATTGGGTTTCAGGTATAATTGATGGGCACACCTGTGTTTTAAATTAGCCATCTAGGTGTAGAGGAGAGAACATTAGATGAAACTATTTTTCCAAATGGGAGGAATATGAAAATAAAAAAGAGCAGGTTATGTCACTATATATGCAGGTGTGTGGCTTACAGAGTTTCAGGCTCCAGGTCTGTTTATTTCAAGACTCTGATTTTATAAAATTTGTAAAACACCCTATTCTGGGGCCAGGCGGTGGCGCTAGAGGTAAGGTGCCTGCCTTGCCTGCGCTGGCCTAGGACGGACCGCGGTTCGATCCCCCGGTGTCCCATATGGTCCCCCAAGCCAGGAGCGACTTCTGAGCGCATAGCCAGGAGTAAACCCTGAGCGTCACCGGGTGTGGCCCAAAAGAACCAAAAAAAAAAAAACAACAAAACAAAACAAAACAAAAACACCCTATTCTATATTCTCTATCCTAAATAATTTTCTACAGAGATCATTTTCTGAA
This sequence comes from Suncus etruscus, assembly GCF_024139225.1. Taxonomy (NCBI): domain Eukaryota; kingdom Metazoa; phylum Chordata; class Mammalia; order Eulipotyphla; family Soricidae; genus Suncus; species Suncus etruscus. Next base: position 112,768,480 of record NC_064851.1, read on the forward strand.
GTTCTGGAATTTGCACTTCAGCATTTCAATTTTAGAACATATATAGCAACCCATCAGATGATTTAAATGCCTTGATATTGGAAAGAAGAAGAAATCAATGGAGGACAATGTCAATCACTTCAAATTTGAATCACAGAATAAATTTATTCTTTTTTCCTGACCCAACAAAAGGATTACTTTGGCCAAATTAATACAGGTTTCTTCTATATTAATCATTATTCATATTTATCATTTAGTGTTGTATATTTCAAGATGTGAACCACATTAGTACGCTCTATATATTTTAAACCTTAAAATCAACCATTCATAATTGTGACTTCTTGTTTATAAGACAGCAATTTTAAAGTCGTTTGTTCTAGCAGTCAGCTTAATGAACATGTTCTGAATTGTTTGACCAGTATTGATAATCATTGTTTTCCTTAATCCTACATTAGCCAAAATGTTGGTATTACTCTGTAAGGCTGCATATTGTAGTGTTTTGTTATTGCTCACATGTATATATAAAATACAAATGTTTCAAATATACTAGAACCAAAGTTTACCAGACATATATAAACCTATTAATATTTCACATATTAATCATTATTTACACTTAACTTGTATGATTATGAACAATATTGCTAAATTAATTTAAGTATTTGCAATTAGTGAACAATTATGGACTGGCTATGTTATTTAATTATATGCTAGTAGATATTTATCTTCTTTGAATGATCACTCTTGGATAACTGGATTTCTTTGAGAGTCTAAGAGGTATTATACAATTAATAAATTCTAAGGTCTTAATATCTACTAAGACAACTGAAACATTGTAAAGAGTGTAAATTCATATTTTAGAAACTAATTTTCTTTCTTTTTTCTTTTTTGGTTTTTAGGCCACACCCGGCTATGCTCAGTGGTTACTCCTGGCTGTCTGCTCAGAAACAGCTCCTGGCAGGCACGGGGGACCATATGGGACACCGGGATTCAAACCAACCACCTTTGGTCCTGGATCGGCTGCTTGCAAGGCAAACGCCACTGTGCTATCTCTGTGGGCTCAGAAACTAATTTTCAAAAGATGGTACAAATTGATAAGTACTGTATTATCAATAAGGAAATACAAGTTAAGAAAGAAAAATACTTTATACTTTGAAAGCTTCTTAAAAAAGATTTGAAAGCCTTCCATAAAAGTTAGGAATCATTATGAAAGGCCTTCATTGTGAAGGCAGAAAAGATGGGAAACATATATTCATGACTTAGAGAAAATAATGGTGTCAAAAGGACAATCCTACCCATATAGAAATGATTCGTTGTAAATCCTAGAAAAGTGCTGATATGCTTATTAGTCATAAATATATATTCATCATAGAAGTGTACTTTCAATTTCTGAGATTCAATACTTTGGATATTACTATTACTTTTGTTACTGTGTTTTCTCTTTGTTTTTATATTTTATATATTACCTCCTTATCTTATGTATAGATAAATATTCTTGACTTTGAATGCCGTCTTAATTTTAGAAAAGGAAAAAAACACTCCAATAATAATGTCTTTCTACAGAATTACCATCTTCTATAGAATTACAATGTTACTTGCTAAATGAATAATTATCATAAAACCATATGCTAATGCACTCAGTCTATCTTCGTATGTGAACTCTGGCATATATTCTGTTGTGCCAAGAGACAAAAGATATACATAAAAATTAAATTTGAGTCTTTTTATTTATAATCATAAATTTAGGTATTCTTTCTAGGATTGTGATTGAACATTTCTTCTACAGAAAATGCTGAAATAATCTCCTCTACGGATAATTGCTTTTATCACTAGAACAATGAAAACCAGTAAAAAAATGATTACACGCAATTGCAGAAGAAGATCAAAATTAGTGGGTAAAACTTCAAACAGAGATGAGTTTTGAGCCTCAGAAAAATAACTTGCAGGTGGTGGGCCACTGTCAATACTTCCCCCCACACCCATTTCATAGCAATAGGGTGGCCCCCAAGCAGGATTGCAGTGGCAGTGATGTCGATTGTTGCAGATTCCACGGAGATTGCATTTCAGAGGATCACAACGTTTTGTGAAGTATGATGTATGGATACATTGTTTTTCAACACAAACGTGATTTTCTCCACATTCAGTACCTTCTTCAACTTCACCAACATCAGGTGTGTATGCCCCATAATGGTAGTCAACACCCCAGCAATGGAGACCATTAATATTAGTTGAAATAAGGGTAATGTGATCTTGCAGAATAGAAATTGTCTCTATATTCTCACACTGAATCCTTCCACACAAAGAATCCTTAATAGGGCATGGTTTATATAAAGTAGCATTATAACCACAATTACCAAAACGGTCACCTCGATTATTGACGTCTACGTAGCAAGTAAGACTTGCACTCTTAGCTTGGTTTCCAAAAATGCCTCTGCACTGTTCTTCACGGTTTTTGCATCTCTTTCCATAACAAAATCCACCGCCTTTGCACGAGATTCCACCCTGCACATAAACATCTTCAGGGCACTCATGGTAGGTTCCATTGCACCACTCTGGAAGATCGCATTCACTTTCCACTTCTCTACACAATGTACCTGCTGGCAAAAACTTGCATTTCTTGCAACAATGTCCATAAGCACAAAAAGCCCCCAGTGCCAGTTTGCAATTTGCCTCACAACATGGATCATTTGCACAAGAACTAATGGTGCCACAGTCACAATCTTCTCCTTCTTCAAGCTTACTATTCCCACAGCGTATCAGTCCTTTAATTTCCTCTGTTGGTGGTGGACTTGAAAGACAACGTAGATCTGTGTTATAATAATCACTGTAGCTGCAGTTACTGAACAAAACTGAAAATATGTTTCCTTTATTCATAATACACCAATCGCCTAAGAGCCCACATACGCAGGTCTCATTATCTAAATTAATACCAAGGCAAAGACCAACTGCTCTTGTGAACATAAATGCAGAATGATCGATGCTGTTCTCTTTCCTGATCTGAACTATAGCCACATTATAGCTAGGTTCACATGCAATGTTTGAAACAGCATGGTAATCAAATGACTGTCTCTCTATATGGCAAAGCAATATTGCTACATTATGTGTGATACGTATGTTCAAAGTCATTAACTTCCAATGTTCAAAAAAATATATAATTGCCTCTCTCTCTGGGCTATAAGAGAAATGAAGCTCATCAGTCCAGATTTCAAGTCCCATTAAAATGAGTGCTAAATCCAATTGGACATAATTTTTATTTACCCTGCTGAGTAAAGACACTACTGAAGAAAGTGTCAAAGTGACGTTAGATTTATAATCACGATACAATAAAGTACCAACTATAAGTGCTAATTTAAGATATCGTTTGTGGGTCCACCAGCCCATACCTTCACTCTGCTCAGAAGGGATTAACTGGTCATTACTTTTAATCTTGAATTCCCATTGAGATTCTTCATCTGTTAATCCAAATCTCCTGGCTTGAAACTCTTTTTTCTCACTGACTAGCTTATATACCAGATGTTCAAATGTGGTTGAATTTAACTTTGGCTCTATTTTATAAACAGTGTTGCTTTTCTGTAAAATTCCTTGAAATCCCCCAAAACAGGTATCGAGGGAAACATGGGAGAATGGGTCCCCTTCCAGATAGCCATAATAATAGCAGTTGCTCTGTATGAAAGGATGTTCCTGATGGAGAGTACCCTGATCAGTGTAGGTGAACACTGGCATATTCCTGGCCAACAAATGTTTAATGACTTTTATGTGGACAACTTCTCTAAGGCCATCAAGCTTCATGCTGTAAGAGACCCACTCTGAAGACTTCATGCTACTGTCAGAGTCTGTTATCTTCAAGGGTATCATTACTTCTGGTCTACCTTTCTCTTGAGAGTCTATAACTTGTGAACATCCACTGTGAAAAATTAGCACCTTTAGCCAGAGCAGCAGCAGCTGCATGGTCACTCTTAATAGTTTCTCACTTATGACAATTATGCAGCCTTTATGAAGATCTATTGGTAAGATCAGTGGAGAGGGCTGAAAGGATTACTGTTGCATCTTGTCACCTCAGTTCACTCTAAGGAGTGCTGACCTTAAATATGTGTCTTCTTACAGTGTCACTTGATCAATGCAAGGTACTGAAAGAAATCAAGGCAAATAGACAATAAATGGGTTTTGAAAAAATAACAAGACAACAGAAAATCAAGGCTAAAATTAGTTAACACCTTATTCGCATTTAGGGCAAATCAAATGGCACTATTCTGAATTTCATCTACTTTGAAATAATGGTTTGGCTGAGTGATTCATAATAAGCTTTTAATGGACCCCTAAGCATAGCCTCAGCAAATCTGTGTGAAGGAGTCCTATGGTCTATTACAGTGTTCTTTCAATTAACACATGGTTCAGAATGCTTTGCTTTTTAATGTACCTAAACACACCATTAAAATAATACTTTAGGTAATATAAAAAACAATGCATTAATTTAGAATATATGTCTAGAGGCTTGGTTCACTTTGTTTATATTTTTTTCAAATTTATTTTGTCTTTTGGGAGACAAATTCTCCAGTGATTTTTTGCAGCTCTGTCCTCAGGCATGAGTCTTTGCCATACTCAAAAGACATTATTATATGGTGCACAGAACAGAACATTCACCAGCATTATCAAGTCTAGAACCCAACCTGTTATACTATCTAGCCTTTCTTTTTACAGTTTTTGTTGCTTTCAGGGATCACACAAGCTGAGTTGAAGACTTGCTCTATGTCTGCTAGCAATATGACCATTATTTATTTGTGTTGGGTTCGGAATCCAGATGTCATGTCAGGGATGGAACACGTATGTTCTCATATAAGCACACTATTGTGTGAACAATTCCTTTGTTTCCTGTCCTTTTCTTTTAAGGATTAATTAACTTTTTCTGTCTCTTTCTTTTTTTTGGAACTTCCCCAATCTTGAAACTTTCCTTTTACTAAGAAAATACAACATTTTCCTCTATTCATTTCTTGAAATAGAGCTTCTTATTTCTGCTTAATTTTAATTTATTAAAATTTATCTTTTATATTTAATGTATAGTATGTGTCATATAATATGTTATATATCATAAATAATATAGTGTTTACTATTGTATATTATTTAATTTATTTATGTTTATTAAAATTAAATTTTATTAAAATTTCATTTCTGTTTAATTGTAAAATTTATTAGGTAAAGTCCGCAAGTTATATTTACCATTTTATAATTTACATGTAATGTCCAGATTAGAATTTGGCCTTCTTTTAATTTATCTATATTATTGAGCTATATACAGAAAACTAAATGTGTCATAGCACTAATCTGATCTTTTCATAACCTTATTAGTATTATGTAAAAAACAAAAATCTGAAAAGTTTTAAAAAATATGAACATGTTTTATTAAATATTTTTCCTTCAAATATTTTTATTTTATATTTTAATATGTAAAGTGTAATTGAATCAGAATGAGTAGCAAAGTTACAGAATAGTTAATGATTGTGTATGTTTTTTTCTTTAAGCACCACATTACAAAATTGGACATGGTTCAGTTTCATGCTAAACACTGTATAATACACTTCACCAGTGCATGTTTCCCATCACCAGTATCCCTAATATATTTCCTCCCTCCTCATGCTTACTACTGGGCAGATATTTCCCTGCCCACCCCCATGTCTTTTTCTGTCTCACTCTCAGCACTGTGGTTTGTAATGTTGTTTTGAAGGGGTACAATGCATATCATTTGTCTCCTTTCAGCACCTCGTTCTTGTCCATAGTGTTCATTTCTAACTATCCTTGCATTCCCTCCACTATTGGTAGCAAGTTTCCCCTCATCTCTATTATCTCTGGATATTAATACCATACGATATTTCTTTATATTACACAAATGAGTGATTATGTGTTTATCCCTCTTCTTCAGACTCACTTTGCTCAGCATAGTACTGTCCATATTCAACCTTGCATAATCTAAGTTGTCCCTTACATTAAGACATTCTAGTAGTGAAACTGGAGAGATGTCTAGCACTTGCTTTGCACTGGCCAACCTCATTGGATTCTCATCTCTAAATATAATTTACAGAACATTCCCGTTATTTTGTTTTGATCAGTCTTTGGTCTCATTTGAGATGAATTTCATGCACGGTTGGAAAAATGGAATAAGCATTGTTTTAGTATTCTTGGATATTCAATTCTCTCACTTCTATTTGTTGACAATGTGTTTTTATATCATTCCATGCTCTTATTTACTCTGTCAAAATTATCTCAACATATATAATTGGGTTGGAACAGAAATATTCTATTCTGACAGAATTTGGTCAGCGCTTGTATTAAATGTAATATACACATTTTAATCAATATTGTTTGGTATATAATACCAAGTTAGTATATAAGATGCCTCCCTATTTTATTTCTCGATAGTGTTGGATATTGGGGTCTTTTTTGATTCTACACATTTTTTTTTTTTGGTTTGGTTTGGGCCACACTCATTTGACGCTCAGGGGTTACTCCTGGCTATGCGCTCAGAAATCGCTCCTGGCTTGGGGGGACCATTTGTGACGCTGGGGGAACAAACCGCAGTCCATCCAACACTAGCGCTTAGCAAGGCAGACACCTTACCTCTAGCGCCACCTTCCCGGCCCCTATTCTACACACTTTCTAACTAATTACTCTATGTTCTTGGAAAATGTCTTAATTGTGATAAATTTTGAACTAAATCTATGTAGTATTTAAAAAAGGTGGTCATTTTGATATACTGATTATCCTAATCCATGCACAAGGAATATTTTCTATATTTTGGAATATTCCTATATTTTATTTTGGTTTTGGGGCCACACCCTGTGATGCTCAGGGATTATTCCTGGCTCTGAACCGAGAAATTGCTCCTGACTTGGGGAACCATACTGGACACTGCAGATCAAACCAAGGTCTGTCCTGGGTCAGCCATGTGCAAGGCAAGCACCCTACTGCTGTGTTATGCTCCAGCCCCACCTATATTCAAAGATTTTTATTCAAAATTATGTTTTGTTTTTGAAGTACAATTTAAATTGTGAAGATGGAAATGAGAGATGGAGAATAGAGAATAACTTGCTCTCTAGAGAGAATGGACTTCTCCAAAAGAGAGAGAGACAGACCGAGAGAGAGAGAAAGAGAGAGAGAGAGCTTTGCAGTATGCATTCCAGTATGAAAGTAGCAAAGAATACTTTTCATAGGGAAAATGAGGACATAATGTGCATTGGCCATCAATACAATAGTGCATGTTTTTCTAATAGCTTTCTTAAACATATTTATATTTTAATGGTAGAAATTTCTCTGTACTAGAAATTGCTAAGTGGTAGACATTCTTATTTTTTCCTATGATTTATTTTCCTGTAGAATTTTAATCAGTTTTGGTCTATTGGCTTAGTAACCAGCCTCTTTCCTGTATTGAATGCTTTCTAGAAAAATTTTGTGGACTCCATATGTCCTTTAATGTGTATCAGTGTTTCATATGCAAATAAAGATAATTTGACTTCTTTTTTTATTTAAATTCCTCTGACTTCTTTTTGGTTCTTTATGCTCTTGCTTTAAAATCTAATACAATGCTCAAAAGCATGTAGAAAATGGACATCTTTGCCTTATGCCAGATTTGAGCAGCATTATATTTTAATCAAAATTCTAGTATTATGTATAATATTGGCTATGGGTCTGTTTTAGGTAACCATTATAATAGAAAGGATCCTTCCATACTAACTCTCCAGGTCATTGTTTAGTCATGAAATTAATGAATATTGGATCTTGTCAAAAGCCTCCTCATTAATATAATCATATATTTAATTGCTTTATTTAAGATTCGTGCTTACAAAATTGTTTAGTGTTGGCTTTCAGTCATACAGTGTACAGAATTCTTTACCTAGGCACCCTCCTCATTAGCAAATCAACATATTAAATATTTAGTTATTAGTGTGCCTTTATTTTCTAAGATCTGAAAGATTATAAAGAATTAATCTATGTCTTCAAATGTTCATAAACCAGCTCTATATCTTGTGCCATATAAATATTTAAATTAGCTAAGAATTGATGTTGAATTTGAATACATTTGAGAATAAAATATGCTGCATTTTTTCTCTACATAAAAATAAAAAAAATGAAGAAATTCTATACTTTATATTTCAAATGAGGGCATTTGCTCACACAACAGTCAAATTAGTTAGGCAAATGGTGGGTGGAATTGATAGTGAATTGCAATTCCTCTATAGCAAATTTTAAAAAAGATCTAAAATTGACCTAAGACCCACTGCAGTTCGATCCCCTGGCATTTCATATGGTGGCCCATGTCAGGAGCAATTTCTGAGTGCATATCCAGGAGTAACATAACCTCTGAGCGTCACCTAGTGTGATCAAAACAAACAAACAGAGATCTAAGATTGTATTATTTATAGTACTGGGGATTTCCCTTTCCTTTGCTAAAGTCAAGCTAAAATAACCATTCATATCAAGATTATGAAAGATATCAACATTGATTTTTATGACTAGATATTTTTGGTTCTGTTGTGCTCACACTGGTTCAGGGATTACTCTGGACTCTGCACTCAATCGTTTCTGGCAGACTCAGGGGACAAGGGGTTACACATGGCTATGAACTCAGAAATCGCTCCTGACTTGGGGAACCACATTGGACACTGGGGATCAAACCACGGTCTGTCCTGGGTCAGCCGTGTGCAAGGCAAGCATATAGGGATGCTGAAAATTGAAGCTATGTTAATCACATGCAAGGCTAATGCCCTTCTTGCTGTACTATCAATCTGGATCCAATGGCTTGAATGTTTTGCTCATCTATATAACATTATTTCCTCAGAGAGCTTACGTTTTTAAATAAGGATTAAAAGAAGACTTAATCCTTCCTAGCATTTTTAGTAGAAAGTGGTCTAGAAGACATATTATTATTTATAATACTGCATCTTATTTTCCAATTTTATTAGTCAAGAGTGTATTTTGTATTATTGCTTTTATTTTTCAGATTTTTTATTTTATAGCAGAGTAAATGAAAACAATATTTGAGGGAGATGGCATGAATTATTCAAAGTTTCTATGCTTGTCTCTTTCCTGCATTTGCTTATATATAAGATGTGTAAACCATTTTTCAGAGTTTAAACACAAAACAGGAAACAACATTATTAGAACAACCATGCTTTACTAAGAAGATATATGTAACATTTATAAAACTGGAGGTAACAGAAGAGAGTGTAATTATAGAAACTATTATCTTTGTCATATATGCCTTGGGAGGTGGACTCCAAGTTTGTATTGCCAGTATGTCATGTATTAGGATAGAAATCTAATACCAAAAGGGTAGTACATCAAGGTAAGATAATGTCACTGCTTTCATAATTTATGAGGTAGAAAATATTGATTTAAGGGATAAGAAAGCCAGAAAGGTGTTCAAGAGAACCAATGGGAAGGTCTTTTTTCTGAGCACAGTCAAGACTAAACCATGACCATTGCTCAGTCTATTGACTAAATGAAGAAAGAATACACTTTTAGTGTATTTTATAAAGCTGGCTATACAGAGGTGAAGTTGCCTCAGTTGTGCACTTCACCATATATTGATCTCTAGCACATTAAATATTCAACTCATCACCCCAAGAGTCTCCAGAATTGATCCTTGACATAGAGCAAGAAGTCACATGAACTGGGGTTTCCCAAAGCTTCCACCAAATCGATCATAATTAATCTTTAAGTCTCACTGAATATCACTACACGTATTAAACAAATAGCCCATATTTTAATGACATAAGCACATAGATTACGATTGCATAATATTTGTAATCAATTTTATGTGATTGTGAAAAATATTTTGGCTTTTATTGGGGCCACACCTGGTAGCACTCTGGTTATTCCTGGCTCTGTGCTAAGCAATGCCTCTGTCAAGCTCTGGGGAAAGTATGGGATGCCAGAAATCAAACCCAGGTCTGTTCTGGGTCAGCTGTGTGAAAGTCAAATGTCTACCACTGTGTTATCACCCAGGCCCCAAATATGAAAATTTTAATATTACATTGTTTGTCAAACTCATATCTCTATTAAAAACGTATGATGTGAGGGGCCAGACATATAGTACAATGGTAAGTCGTTTGCTTTGCACGCAGCCAACTCAGGGCGGACCCGGTTCAATTCCCAGCATCTAATATACTCCCTGTCTCTGACAGGAGCGATTTCTGAGTGCAGAGCTCTGAGTAACCTCTGAGAGCCACTGTTTCTGGCCCCAAAACAAAACAAACAAAAAAAAGTATGATACTAGAAGCAATGAAATATATCTCTAAATTTTCAGTTTAGGTCAAAACACCAAATTATAAGGAAAAATTATCTATCTATTAAATTAAATTCAATGTTCAGTTCCTCATTCTTTGCTTAAAATATTGAAGTAAAAGAGCAAAAATTTAATTGAAACATTATATATAAAATATCGCCTGATTATATACATGTCTGTGGATTCAGAGATACACATTTATAAAACACACAGAGACACAAGCACAATTACTGTGAATGAGAAAAGAAGCAATTTTTGAAAATTAACTACTAACTTTGACAAAACCACAGAAGAGAATTTTTCTGTAAAGTTGAATACTTCTAACAATTAGCATATCTTGCTATTGGTTATAACTAGTATGTAACTATAATCTCAAAATGGCAACAAAACTAGAACATTTTATGTCAGTGATCTGTCAAGGAACATAAATAAACATAAATAATTTCATCCGGTGTCTGAGTTTTGGAATCATAACCTTTAGTATTTAAGATACAGCTAAAATATTTTACTCTTCTTAGTAAAGTTGCAACATTCTCTTTTAATGTTATAGACATGTTTCTTTAGAGAGCAAGGAAAAATTATTTAAAAAAGAGACAAAATACTGCAAAATTATACACAGAGGTCAGAGCTTTGGAATCTCAAGTTCAGCAACCCTTACTATACTAATTATTCTAATTGCACTATACAATATGATACTACACTGTACTGTACTGCAATGCACTGTAATGTTCTATACTATATATAATATACCATAACATACAATTATATACTCTACTAAATATATACTATACTATCATACCTTACCATACCACACCACAATATACCATACCATACCATACCATACCGTACCACATCACACCACATTACACTACAGTTATTATGCTACACTACTCTACACTAAACAAAACTATACTATACTATACTATACTATACTATACTATACTATACTATACTACTTCTCTATCCTATACTATGCTATGATATGCTACACTGCACTATGAAACACTACAACATACTCTACTGTACCTACAGTCATGTACTGAAATATATGATACCTTACTTTATTATTCTGTATTTTACCATATTATTCTTTCCACACTATACCATGCTTGTGTATAATACTGTAATTTACTCTACCATATGGCATACTATATTATATATCTGTACCATATATATGGCACTACACTGCATTACACTATACTACTCTACACTAGATGACACTAAACTACACTATGCTATACATCATAGCAAATTATACTTCAATATACTACATTATTCTATACTGTATTACAATATGACACTATACTATTCTATTCTACATTATACTACTGCTACACAATACTTTGATATATTGTACTATACTATACATTTTACTATTTTGTACTAGGTTACACTATACTGCACTGTACTGAATCATACCATATTATATTTCACTGTGTTTTAAAGGACCATATTATACCATACTGTAATATGCTTTACCATAGTATACCATACCATAACATAACATATCATAATGACAGTATCATAATATACCTACCATACAACAAAATACTGTACAGTACTATACTGCACTAAACAATACTATAATGTACTACATTAAATATACTAAATTTATGTTACAATATGTCTATGAACTATACTTTATTTATTGATTATACTTTATTGTAATTTAATGTACCATTCTATATTTTACTGTTTTGTTGTGCTGCTTAGTACTTTGCTGTACTTTTAAGACAGTGCTGTCAATTGTTAGCTTTCTTGAAAATAGATATAAAATTTGAATTATCCTTTATTTTCAAAAATAATATAGTCTCATATACTTTTTAATTGTAAAATTGTCTGTAGTTAATGGTTAAGATCCAACAAATAAGTGCAATTTGTCACTAATATATAAAACTATACTATGTTATACTGTACTGTACTATGTTGTTCTGTACTTTTGTGCTATGGATGCTTGCCATGCCACACTCTGCTAAATAAATTACACTATATTCTACCACACCACACACTGATCACAGCATGCCACACCAAAACAATCAAACCACACTACGCCACACTGCAGCAACCAGAAAATACCTAATCACAATACATCATACCAAACCACACCAGACCCACCATAGTTAACTACACTACACCACACCACTACCTCAAACACCACACCATACTACTATATCTTACTATATTATACATTACTACAATATATTATACTTTGTTACACTATGCTTTTCTATAGTATATGTCTATATTATACTATACTAACTTATACTACACTGCATCCTGCTAAAGTGTTATGATATACTATGCCATGTCATTGTATGCTATGCTATTCTAGACTATGGTAAGCTGTACTTTACTGTGCTCTACTATAATTTACTGTACTATACTATATTATTCTCAACTATACTTTATTTTACTATACTATACAAAACTACACAGTACCAAACCATGCCATGCCATACCATTCCATACAGTTCTGTGTCTATACCATATATACATCACCATAACTTACCATAAGTACCATAATACCATAACTTACTGTACAATACTTGCCATGTCATTCTGGCTATGCTATACTGTATGTAATATATTGTACAATGTTATACTGTGCTCTATAATGCTATAGTGTGCTGTGTGCTATGTATTGTGCTCTGTTGTTCTATGCCATGCCTTCCCATACTATGCTATATTAGCTATGCCATACCATGTCTTATATTTCATGCCATACCATACCTAACCATATCACACTATGCCATACCAAAACACACCATATCATACTATGACATATAGCATCCCATAACATAAGCCATGCCATACCAACCATAGCATACTATAGCGATTTTATACCATGCTAGCAATGCCATGCTATCTATAGTGTTCTGAATTGTACTCTAATGTGCTGTATTATGCTATACTGTATCACAGAGTACCATAGTGTACTATGCTACTCTATTCTATGTTTTGCTATCCTAAGATATACTACGCTATATTACTATGCTATGTGAATACTATCATTTGCTATTTTAATACTATGATATACTACATCAATACTATAATTTACTGCTAAAATATTAAAAAACTATAGTACAATGTTCCATGCTACATTATGCACTACTATCCTACACAGCTCTGCCCTAAACTACAGTAAATGGCATTCTAATATATTAAATATAATACAATTTAATATGATATTAGTATAATAGTAATATGATAATATTAATATGATATTAAATTATGCTAAAGATTCAACACTTCTCTGTTGATATACACTTTAGTTCTAGGTCAATTTCTCACAATTTCTCTTATATTATGGAACAATTAAAATATTTTAGATTATTAACATATTTGTTCAAGTTCTTTTTTAAGAAATACATTCATTAAGAACTATTTAAAATGTATTTTGGGGGCTGTAGCAGTTGTGCAAGAGGTAGGGCATTTGCCTTGCACACACTGAGCTAGGACGGACTGAGGTTCGATACTCCAGCGTCCCATATGGTCCCCCAAGCCAGGAGCAATTTCTGAGAGCACAATCAGGAGTAATCCCTGAATTCAGTTTGGTGTGACCCAAACCCCCCAAAATAAAAATAGAAATAAAAATGTATCTTTAATAAGAAAACTTACTGTTTAAATGCTGCATAAATGACATACACTATCAAGTTTTAAGTTGTACAGCACATGATTACATATATTATAAATAATTCAAAATTTTAGTGCATTTCTAATCACAGTTAAGTTATTAATGATTTTCAAGCAAATGATTGAAGGCATGTATTTTACTTTCTCACTAGAAGTAAATTCATAGGTAATATTGGTATCTTGCCATCAAGATTGAGATATTTTTCTTACATGGGACCTTCTTAGTTGAAATATAAGTCGGTCTTCCTTGAGTTATAACCAATTATTTCATTCTAGATCAGCTGCTTAGCAAATAAACATGTTCAGTTCTAAACACCATGGCAACTAAAGTGTCTTCACAATGAGAATTTGTCATCCATATAACTTCCTTTGAACTACGCTATAATGTAAACCATTTCATCTTCATTCCTTATCTTAATTGCACATAATCAAATAGATACATTCACATATGTTTGTTATAATCAATATTAAAAATAGAATCTGATTCCAAAATATTCACTGAATATGTATCTCTATTAAAGAACACAACAAGTAGATAAGGATAAGAAAACTAAATAAATTGTTCTATTGAACACTTTCTAATATAATCCAAATTTATTTTTGGTAAATGTCATTGTTAGTAAACTCTATGTATAATAAATGTAAATATATTTTATTATAAAATAATCTTTATTAAATAGAATTTACTGCTTTTAGAAAAGTAAAATCAATGAGCATAGATAATTAAATATTCTAAATAAATATATTTACTATCCAGTAGCTTATTTACTTACTTAAATCTAGGAAGGCTGCATGTAGAACACTCACTAATGCAAACTATGAAAACAGCTATAATATACAAACCCTTAGAGTTTACTTGAAAAAGATAAAATGTTTAATCATATCTATTAATTTAGTATGTCCAGTTTGATATCTTTAAGTGTTTTTGCTATTTATAAAATTGGTTCATTATTTCTCAGTGAACATTCATGTTTTCTCTCTTTTATCCTAAGCAAACCTTTAGCAAACAAATGTGACTGATAGTGCTCATCCTTTGTTCATTTTATAGAACACACCTTGTCTTCTATCTTCACATGCACATTTTGTGTTCATTTTCTCTACTTTAGGTCTCATGATTTCAGGGTTTTGATTCTGTAGTCTGTGTATTCAGCTGTCACTCCTAACATCACAGATAAACTTGAACCCCCTTGACCTCTCTCTAATCCTCACTCCTATTCCTTCTCCTCTGCCTCTTCTCTCTCCTGCACTCTATTTCTTTCCTTTCCCTCTTATACTCTAGTCCCAAAAGTGATCTAGGCATGCCCTTTTTAATTTATTTCATTCCCTCATATAGTTATTTTAAATAGTAGATATCAGTGATATCACTATGTTTTGTAAGCTTCTTCTGGATTACCTCATTGACTATTTCTTGGAGTTCTTTGTTGCAGGCATATTACACAAATTCATCATTTTTTCCTGATATTTAGTATTCCTTTGTATATACTTAACACCTCTACAATATCCATTCATCTGTTATTGAGCATCTAGTTAATGTCAAATCTTAGCAACTGTACTGAATTCTGCAATGAATTATGTGACCAAAACATATGTTTCCTCCAAGCTAAAGTTGTGATCCCTGAGTACAGCTGAGTTTATTTCCAAATAATATTCTATAATAAACATGTCTAGTAGTGAGACCGGAGTAAGACTATAGAACTTAAGGCTCTCACCATTCACTTGGCCAAACTCGGTATGATCCCCACCACCACAATTATATTATAAATCACCAAGATGATTCTCTATGTATAAATCCAAGAGTAATCCCTAATATCATTGTATTACCAGTGTCTCTCTGCTCCCTATAAAGAAATCAATTGTTGAACAGAGAGAGACATGAGCAATGGATTTGAATAAGTAGAAATGTTACCACCAAGCATAAGTGCATGCAGGTAAGAACTATCAAGAATAACAAAAACTAATAGAAAGGGAGATATAAAAAAATGACCAAAAAAGAAATATCTTGGAACAGCAATTAAATTCATTAGTATGTAATTTAATGCTTGTTTTATTTTATCAGATTTTCTTAGATTCTTTGAGAAAAAACTAATTAACAGTGCTCAATAATTGCACTAAGAATAAAAAAATAAGCCACAATAATCATATGCATGCATTTTATAGAGTTACATTTTTTTAATGCTCAGGGCTACTTTTGAAAAAAATCAATACTTGGAATTGTCTGCTGTGATGCTTAGAGGATCATTTAGGACTTGGTAGGGAATCCATGCATGCAAAACAAGTGTGCTCTGGTTGAGTAACGATTCTGGTCCTAAAGAAATAATTTTAAGCAAGGTTTCTACAACCACTATGTTACTTGAAAAAGCATAAATAATAATTACATTTAAAAAATATTTGGGCCCGGAGAGATAGCACAGCGGCATTTGCCTTGCAAGCAGCCTATCCAGGACCAAAGGTGGCTGGTTCGAATCCTGGTGTCCCATATGGTCCCCCGTACCTGCCAGGAGCTATTTCTGAGCAGACAGCCAGGAGTAACCCCTGAGCATCGCCGGGTGTGGCCCCAAAAAATATTAAATAAGTTTATCTACTAAACTTATTTTAGAATACCTTTAATCTAACCATTTTATGAATATCATATTTACATTTACAGAAATAATTTATCAGAGAATAATATAGTATTATTGTATAATATTTAATATTATTATCTAATATATTATTATATAATATTATATTATCTTATATATTGTAATATATAACATAATTTATGATATACAATAATATATTTGATAAAATTTCATTATATAATTAGAATTAGAAATTCTTACACAATGCATCTATAAGTGTGAACTATACATGTTAGGTTCTTAATTGCTCAACTGTATGTTGGGAAACGAAAAATGACAATTGATTAATTCTTGAGACTTTTTTCAAAGTTCTAAAGCACTTGGATATCTTGGAATATTTTCTCCTTTAATGATGTAATTAAAATTTTGATTGCTCAGGTGGTTTCTAATCATGTTCAAGGCTGGGCACTGACTTCTCAAGCATACAGCAATTCTGTCTCCTGTAAAAGGGTCATATTTCTCCTGGAAGTGGTGTTTCATTCTCTCCCTGACTTTGAAGAGATATGTGATGAAGATCCATTAATGTCTATCTCCAAAGTCTACCGACAATGTCTACCTCCAAAGTATGCAGAGTTGCACTATAGCTTCTCATTATTTTAGAAGACATTTATCTTCTCTGTTACACTCAGTGTATAACTATTGCCATTATATATGGTAAATATTTTTATATATGATAACTATGCTGCAAATCACTTCCCAAACTGAACAAGACTGGGCTTTGTGATGAAAATATGCCTTGGATTCCACCCTCCACAAGAATATCCCAAAAGACAATGGGGAAGGTTATATTTCCTTTATAAGTTTAAGACCTTTATAATACTACCTCTTAACCTGTTTATCTCCAAATGCAAGGTAGTCTCCTGCAAAACTTGGTTCCCTTAATTGCTTTATTAAACTCATTTTTGTTTATTTTTTTCTTTATATGTATATGTGAGTATATATATTTGGTTTTGGTTTTGTTTGCTATACTTACTTAACTTTACTTGTTTTGAAGTTTTGGTTATACTGGGTACAAAAAACTAAAAGAAAAACTCTTGCCTAGGATTAAAATTTAGGTCAAAGCCAGAGCACAGAGAAGATGGAGCCTGACACTCTCCCCACCAAATGCACCAGCAATATAAGATAGCACCATTTCTTATTGCAAAGGCAAAGGCAAAAATAGGGGAAATTACACATATAGAAACAAGTTCGTAACTATTAGGGATAAGAACTAACACATTTTATAATACAGGGTCACCTCCTACCTTGAACGTATGTCATGTGGTCCCAACTTAGACTCCATGCTATTACACAGTGACCTTCCAACCCCGAACCCTAGATCTCAGATATAGAACCAACACAGTTCTTCACAACAGCTCCAGGAACAAAACTCCCTCTGGGACATTTTTAATCCTGCTCTGACACCAATATGTGCCAGTTCTGGTATAACATCCTGATAACAAGGAAATGGCCACAACTTTGTCTAAGAGCAAGTTGTCTCATCTCAATGCCTAACAATAAGATGAAATCAGAAGACATATCATCTTTTGATCAGTGCAAAAGCCAGAATCGCTAACTACAGAAAACTGATGTGACCACCATGTCTGGGCAAAACATATCCTGGGACCAATAAAAAAGACCTTAGTCTAGGCTTTGGCTACAATTTGTACAACAACCAAGAACTCTAATTTCAGAGGTCTGACTGAAACAACTGCAACTGAGCAGAACTTCTGGAAACATAATGAAAGACTCTATTTTAGGCTTCATCCTAGGATCAGTGCAAAAACCAAGACCACCAACTACAGAAGACTAATTAAAATAACAATGATGGAACAGAACTTCTGGAATTGTAAAGGAAAGACTCCATCCTATGAAATGTGCAAATATTAAGATCACTAACTACAGAGTCCTGATTTTATCATCCACGATGGAGCAGAAAACTTCAAGACATCACAAAAGGACCTAGGGGAGAGTAAAAAAGCATGTATGGAGCCTGTAGTTATACTCATGATAGTACACTTCAAGGGCAGAGAAACTGTGTATGTCTTTGGCCAAGAGAATTCAATTTCTAATCTCCCCAATATTTATTGTTTCTATTCATAGATTAAACTTGGGGTCTTTTTATGCTTAACATAATCTAGAGTCCCTGAGTTATTTTCTTGATCCTGAAGTCTATTTAGATCTTTGTTGTAAGAGTTTGTTTTATTTTTCCTGTGTATTTGACAGGAGGACTCAGACAAATTTGACATGTTTTTTGAAAATATCTCTCTCTATATATATTTGTTATACCACTCTGGCAAGAAATATAAACAAAGTGATGAATATATGACATAACATACTAAAAAGAAAAAATTCAAAAGTGCTTTATCTTTTTTTATCAATTTAGCATTTATATCTTAAAAATGCAATAATCCGGGCTCCCTGTGTGTGACACCAGGCGGGGAAAATCCGCGAAAGTACACCAGCCCAGTGGGGCTCAGCTGTGAAAGACTGTGAGTGTGACCTGTCTATGTCTGTCTACTGTCCTCTTGCGTGAAACTCTTGCGAGTGGGGCAAAAAGAGCCTCCAGAAACCTCGCTCGCCCAGACGCCATTTTCAGGGAGGGACTTCAGAGCATAAAAGCCGGCTATCCTTTGCAAAAGCTGGCTCCCTGTGTGTGACACCAGGTGGGGAAAATCCGCGAAAGTACACCGGCCCAGTGGGGCTCAGCTGTGAAAGACTGTGAGTGTGACCTGTCTATGTCTGTCTACTGTCCTCTTGCGTGAAACTCTTGCGAGTGGGGCAAAAAGAGGCTCAGAGGAGCACGGCCGCTCCGCTTCGCTACGCGGCCGTGCACTCTTTCTAAGGAAAGAACTCCATTGCAACAAGAAGGAAAAATCACACTAAGAACGGCGCTATATCACAGAAGCAAACATTTCTCTCTGGACTGTCTTCTCTGTTACATGCTCGGGCCTAAGATTTGACCCAGTGTGAGGCTTCATCCACGGAGGACTCCCCTCCCTTAGAGGCAAGTCAGCCCATCCAGAAAGGGAGGAGCCAGAGGAGTGTGCTGCCTACATCATATAGACAATGAATACCACTACAACACGTAGAAAAACCCACAATACAAATGTGACAATGGGGAAACAGCGCAGGCCAGCATCAGACATAGAGAATGAAGATGACAATTCTGAGGACCAGATAATGACTGAACAACTAATCAACCTCTCAGATAAGGACTTTAGACTAGCAATATGGAAGGTGCTCAACAGACTCCAAGAAACCATGGATCGAGTTGAACAGAACACTAATAAGAACCAAGAAAATATGAAGGCAGAAATGACAAAACTCCAAACTGAAATAACATGTCAACTAACAGGCCTGAAAAACTCAGTAAACGAAGTGAATGACAAAATGGATAAGCTCTGGGACAGGGTATCAGAAGCTGAGAATAGACTTGGTGCTGTGGAAGATGAGATACATAACAATTCCATACAGCAGGAGAGATTGGACAAAAAACTTAAAGCAAATGAGCAGACAATGGAAAAATTAGTCAAAGAATGGGAACAGACGAAAATAGAAGTCTATGATAAGATCAACAGAAACAACTTAAGAATCATTGGAGTCCCAGAGACCCAGGAAGAAAATTTCCAGGAAGAATCAATGGTCAAGAACATCATTAAAGAGAAACTTCCAGAGCTAAAGAATATATGTGATCAAATCCTGCATGCCCGAAGAGTACCAACCAAAAGAGACCCCAGAAAAACCACCCCAAGACACATCCTAGTCACAATGACAAATCCCACAGATAGAGACAGAATTCTGAAAACAGCAAGATCAAAAGGGGAAATCATGTTCAAGCAAACTTCCCTGAGATTTACAGCAGACCTGTCACCAGAAATGCTCAATGCCAGAAAGCAGTGGTGGGATATTGTGACAAGACTGAATGAAATGAATGCTTCACCCAGAATACTATACCCAGCAAAACTCACTTTCCGGTTTGATGGAAGAATACATGGTTTCACAGACAAAAAACAGCTCAGAAACTTCACAGACACAAAACCAGTCTTAAGAGAAAAACTGAAAGACCTAATCTAAGACAAGACTACCCAAAAGACACACCAAATTTTGAAATAAAGATGGCGTTAAATCCCAGGACAATTCTTTCTCTCAACGTCAATGGACTAAATGCACCAGTTAAGAGACACAGAGTGGCTAAATGGATCAAAAAACTCAATCCAACCTTCTGCTGCCTACAAGAAACGCACCTGAATAGTCAGAACAAACATAGACTCAAAATAAAAGGCTGGAGAAAAGTTATCCAAGCAAACAACACCCATAAAAAAGCTGGAGTGGCCATACTAATATCAGATAATGCAAACTTTATACTCAGGAAGGTTGTAAGGGACAAAGACGGACATTTTATATTAATCAAGGGGTACGTAGAGCAGGAAGAATTCACTCTCCTAAACATATATGCACCGAATGAGGGGCCAGCAAAATATTTAATACAACTGCTGACAAATCTGAAAAATAATATCAACAACAACACAATAATTGTGGGGGACCTAAACATGGCTTTGTCAACACTGGACAGGTCAACCAGACTGAAACCCAACAAGAATATACTAGACCTGAGGAGAGAAATGGAAGAAAGAGGCCTAGTGGATATATATAGGACACTCCATCCCCAGAAACCTGGATACACATTCTTCTCCAATGTACATGGGACATTCTCCAGGATAGACTACATGCTGGCACATAAAACATACCTCCATAAGATCAAGAGGATAGAAATTTTGCAGACTACCTTCGCTGACCACAAGGCTCTGAAATTATTTGTGAACTCCAAAGGGACTCAGAAGAAACACTTTAACACCTGGAAGTTAAACAGCCTCATGCTCAATAACCAGTGGGTCCGAGATGAAATCAAGGAGGAAATAAAAAGGTTCCTGGAAACAAATGACAATAAAGACACAAACTCTCAGAACTTATGGGACACAGCAAAAGCAGTACTGAGAGGAAAATTTATAGCTTTGCAAGCACACATCAGGAAGGAAGAAGGAGCTTACCTGAGTAGCTTAATGACACAGCTAATAGAACTAGAAAATGCTCAACAAAAGGACCCAAGAACAGGAAGACAGAAGGAAATAACAAAGCTGAGAGCAGAAATCAACGAAGTGGAAACTCAAAAAACAATCCGAAAGATCAACGAAAGCAGAAGTTGGTTCTTTGAAAAAATAAACAAGATTGATAGACCACTGGCAAACCTAACAAAGAAAGAGAGAGAGAGAAACTTGATAACTCGTATCAGGAATGAAAAAGGAGAGATCACTACTGATATGACAGAGATTCAAAGGGTAATCAGAAACTACTTTGAAAAACTCTACGCCACTAAAAATGAGAACCTGGAAGAAATGGATAAATTCTTGGACTCTTATAATCTTCCACGGTTGAAGGAAGAGGATGTAGCATATCTAAACACCCCCATCACCATTGATGAAATTAAAACAGTAATCAAATGTCTGCCGAAAAACAAAAGCCCAGGTCCAGATGGATTCACTAATGAATTCTATCAAACTTTCCAAGAGGAACTACTGCCAATCTTGGCAAGACTCTTTCATGAAATTGAACAAACAGAAACACTTCCAAATAGCTTTTATGAAGCCAACATCACCTTGATACCTAAACCAGACAGAGACGCTACCAAAAAAGAAAATTACAGACCAATATCACTGATGAATGCAGATGCAAAGATCCTCAACAAAATCCTGGCAAATAGGATTCAATGCCTCATTAAGAAGATCATCCACTACGATCAAGTAGGTTTCATCCCAGGAATGCAAGGCTGGTTTAACATCCGTAAATCTATCAACATAATACACAACATCAATAACAAGAAAAATAAAAACCACATGATCATATCAATAGATGCAGAGAAAGCATTTGATAAGGTCCAACACCCATTCTTGATCAAAACTCTCAGCAAGATGGGAATGGAGGGAACCTTTCTCAATATAGTGAAGGCCATCTACCACAAGCCAGTGGCAAATATTATCCTCAATGGAGAAAAACTGAAAGCCTTCCCTCTAAATTCTGGCACAAGACAAGGCTGTCCTCTCTCACCACTCCTATTCAACATAGCACTGGAAGTACTTGCTATAGCGATTAGGCAAGAAAAGGATATCAAGGGAATCCAGATAGGAAAGGAAGAAGTCAAGCTCTCACTGTTTGCAGATGACATGATACTCTACTTAGAAAACCCTAAAGACTCTATCAAAAAGCTTCTAGAAACAATAGACTCATATAGCAAGGTGGCAGGCTACAAAATTAACACACAAAAATCAATGGCCTTTCTATACACCAACAGTAATAAAGAAGAAATGGACATTAAGAAAACAACCCCATTCACAATAGTACCACACAAACTCAAATATCTTGGAATCAACTTGACTAAATATGTGAAGGACCTATACAAAGAAAACTATAAAACTCTGCTCCAAGAAATAAGAGAGGACACACGGAAATGGAAACACATACCCTGCTCATGGATTGGCAGGATTAACATCATCAAAATGTCAATACTCCCCAAGGCATTATACAGATTTAATGCCATCCCTCTAAAGATACCCATGACATTCTTCAAAGAAGTGGATCAGACACTTTTGAAATTTATTTGGAACAATAAACACCCTCGAATAGCTAAAGCAATCATTGGGAAAAAGAATATGGGAGGAATTACTTTTCCCAACTTTAAACTGTACTACAAAGCAACAGTTATCAAAACAGCATGGTATTGGAATAAGGATAGGTCCTCAGATCAGTGGAATAGGCTTGAATACTCAGAAAATGTTCCCCAGAGATACAACCATCTAATTTTTGATAAAGGAGCAGGAAATCCTAAATGGAGCAGGGAAAGCCTCTTCAACAAGTGGTGTTGGCACAATTGGATAGCCACTTGCAAAAAATTAAACTTAGACCCCCAGCTAACATCATGTACAAAGGTAAAATCCAAATGGATTAAAGACCTCGATATCAGCCCCAAAACCATAAGATATATAGAACAGCACATAGGCAAAACACTACAGGACATTACAGGCATCTTCAAGGAGGAAACTGCACTCTCCAAGCAAGTGAAAGCAGAGATTAACAGATGGGAATATATTAAGCTGAGAAGCTTCTGCACCTCAAAGGAAATAGTGCCCAGGATACAAGAGCCACCCACTGAGTGGGAGAAACTATTCACCCAATACCCATCAGATAAGGGGCTAATCTCCAAAATATACAAGGCACTGACAGAACTTTACAAGAAAAAAACATCTAACCCCATCAAAAAATGGGGAGAAGAAATGAACAGACACTTTGACAAAGAAGAAATACGCATGGCCAAAAGACACATGAAAAAATGTTCCACATCACTAATCATCAGGGAGATGCAAATCAAAACAACGATGAGATACCACCTCACACCCCAGAGAATGGCACACATCACAAAGAATGAGAATAAACAGTGTTGGCGGGGATGTGGAGAGAAAGGAACTCTTATCCACTGCTGGTGGGAATGCTGTCTAGTTCAACCTTTATGGAAAGCGATATGGAGATTCCTCCAAAAACTGGAAATCGAGCTCCCATACGATCCAGCTATACCACTCCTAGGAATATACCCTAGGAACACAAAAATACAATACAAAAACCCCTTCCTTACACCTATATTCATTGCAGCTCTATTTACCATAGCAAGACTCTGGAAACAACCAAGATGCCCTTCAACAGATGAATGGCTAAAGAAACTGTGGTACATATACACAATGGAATATTATGCAGCTGTCAGGAGAGATGAAGTCATGAAATTTTCCTATACATGGATATACATGGAATCTATTATGCTGAGTGAAATAAGTCAGAGAGAGAGAGAAAAACGCAGAATGGTCTCACTCATCTATGGGTTTTAAGAAAAATGAAAGACACCCTTGTAATAATAATTCTCAGACACAAAAGAGAAAAGAGCTGGAAGTTCCAGCTCACCTCAGGAAGCTCACCACAAAGAGTGATGAGTTTAGTTAGAGAAATAACTACATTTTGAACTGTCCTAATATTGAGAATGTATGAGGGAAATGTAGAGCCTGTTTAGGGTACAGGCGGGGGTTGGGTGGGGAGGAGGGTGATTTGGGACTTGGGTGATGGGAATGTTGCACTGGTGATGGGTGGTGTTCCTTTTATGACTGAAACCCAAACACAATCATGTATGTAATCAAGGTGTTTAAATAAAAAAAAATTAAAAAAAAAATGCAATAATCCTTAAAGGTGAAAATATGTTGGGCAAGGGAACCAATGCATCCATCACTAAACTGATAGCATCAGTGACCAGTGAATAATGAGAGCACATTATTAAAAAATATTACATTATTAAAAATGTAAAAATAATGTAAAAGTATTACAGAAGATCTTTGGCTTTATAAAATAAGAAAAGACTATGTGCAGAGAGAATCTGGGTTGTAGAATGAAGGGTGGTGGAGGTGACAAGAAGAGAATATGATGCATTGCTCTGTGAACCAAGGGATATACACTATTTTGGGCAAGATCCCTCTTGGGTTTTAGATAGAGCATCATGCTGCAGGTTTATGAATTTCCAACTTGCAGCCTCTAGCAACATGAGACAATATATGTTGTTTAAGCTACCCACATCGCTGTTTTTCAGTTCTGACAGTTCTGGGAGCCTGAGATAACCTTTTTTTTTCATTGTGTCTTGTTTGTTTTAATAAAATAAAGCAGAATTCTGTTTTCTGTAAATGAAGGTGAACAACTTACTGTATAAAATATGATATATGATGTTACTTAGGTATTATTGTGTTGTGATCTGAGTGTTGTAGTTTTAGTTATCAAATCAGATAATTTTATCCAGTAAGCATATTGTTATCATATTAATTTATTATACAACTATTATTTTGGAGCAAGATACTCAAAAGCGCTTCCAAAAACGTACAAAGCAGCTAACGAGAAAGAGAAAATATAAAGAACATAAACCAAAGATTTTTGATAGCCTGGCAAATCCTTGCAGGTAAATTACCATATGTCATTGTGATTAGTAATCAGACTCAAATTGTACATCAGTTGTACACACTTTAATTTTTTTGTTTCTCTAAAACTAATATTGTACACTGGCAAAATTATTCTTGCTTCCCCAATGACACAAAATCTCCTGGAATATCAGATGGAAACAGAAAAATAACCACTGTGTTTTTTATTGTTTGTTTGTTCTTTTTTCTTTTTTTTAAACCATAACCAACAGTACCTAAGGGCCCAGGAATCACTCCTTGAGGGCTCCTGGGATCAGATGAGGCACCAAAGGTCAAACCTGGATTAGCCATACAAAAGGCAAGCATCATTCAGGATCTCTTATTTCTCCTACCTTAACCCCTTTGGGTTTCTTTCTTTATCTCTTCCATCCCAACAGATCCCTGGGAGTTTAATCTCTTCATATGGTTAATAAACTTACCTAATCACTACTGAAAACCCTGTCCTGCTTCCCAGGTTTCAAACATCTTTGCCATCATCACAACTTGTGTGCGTTTGCATGTGTATGTCTGAGTGTGTGTTAAAATGCATTTTTAATTGTATACATTTTAATTGAATCATGGTGCTATACATAGTTATAAAACTGTTTAATATTGCATTTCACTCATATAGTGTCTAACACCCATTCCTTCCCAATGCGCATTTCCCATCAACAATGTCCCCAGTATTTCCTACTTCTGTTCTGCTGCTTCTATGGTAGACATTTTTCTTATTTTTTTCTCTTTTCATCTTTTCCCTTTGAGGCATTGTAGTTTTTAATATTGTTTTGAAGAAATTCCATGCATATCACTTTATTTTCTTTCAGCAACTTGTTCTTGATCAGAGTGCTCATCACTCAATCAACACCCTTCCTAAGAATATACGTTAGAAGACCCGAAACACATTACAGAAAAATCCTTTGCACTTCTATGGTCATTGCAACACTATTGACACTAGCCAGACTCTGGAAATAATACAAGTTTTATAGAACATATGAAAGACTAAAGAACTGTGGTATGTCTACACAATGGAATGCTACATAGCTGTGAGGCAATATGAAGTCATAAAATTTGTTTATACATGGATATTTATGAAGAGTAATATGCTGAATGAAATAAATTATTCTCACTACTTTGTCTCTGAGTTTTGATCTGTTCCAGATGGAAAAATATATTTTTAAAATTGAGAAATCTCCTTTTTGTGTTCACAAATGTTAGATATCTCCACTCATATTCCAACAACAAATCAAGTTGGGAACACAAAGATTATTCATGAACTTTTATGGGCCAGAGATTTTTCACAATTCGAAAGGTTCTGGACATTGGTTTTTTGGGGGGAATTTTTTCTTAAACTAAAAAGACTTCAATGTTATGTTTCTCTTCTGAGAGCATTACTCTAAATTTTCTATCTATTTATCTGGTATTTATGTTAAAAAAGCAAGTTTAAGAAATGTACATTTTATTTCTCTATCAAAATGGAGACAGTAATCAAAGCCAACAAAACCAGATTCTTTTTAATAGAAGCATGAACACCATACTGATCTAATCTTATTAAGTATTCCCTTTGTGGAAAGCAGCTGGGGGATAGCACTATGGAATTCTTCACCTACAATATGTGACTTGTATGTTCATCAGGATTTTGTGAGAAAATTCGGTCAAAACGCTTTAAATGTCAAGATGAATTTTACTTTTCACAGTTGCATGATTAGCTTTCAGATACTTTATTTTGCTCACCAAAAGTCAAAGTCAAGCTCTTTATTTGAAGAATTCCTTGAGATTAATTAGAGTTCTAAAATTAAAATGATAGAAACTAAAAATTATGAATAAATGCTTCTAAATTTCAAGGATCATGTCTTAGTATTTAATTTTATGTTTATCTCTCAAAAATTACATTGTATGGGGTCAGAGCACACCATTACTTTGGGAAGTGTGTTTGTCTTGCATGCTATAGTGGGTTAAATCTCTGGTACCCCATATAGCTCCTTGAGCCAGTCAGGAATAATACCTGAGTACAGGGCTCAGAGTTGTTCCTGAGCACTAGTGGGTGTGGTCTAAAAGCAAACAAACAAAACATATTAAATTGCTATTAACTTTTTATTCATGATCAGGAAGGACTTCTGTATTCAAATGTTATTTGTAACATCTTGAATATCTGTGTTGCATGTTTCTTTTCTTTCTAATTTTTAGTGGTTGGGGAAAGAATCCCAACCATCACTAGGGATCAACATTCCACTTCTGGAAATACTGAACCAGCTGAACCTGCACAACGTGAGGGTCCAAGGTTTAGGTGTTGCTCAGACACTATGATATTAAAGACCACCAAGATCACACTGAGGGATGCTCTAAAGTTCTGTAGTGTTGTGGATGAGACCAGAGTCAGAAGCTGGCTAGGCATATGATAACTGCTGCACTATCTCATGGTCACATTTATTTCAGCGTTATTTTATTTTAATTTTTCTTTCTTCCTTTTAGGGTGCACAAAGTATAGATGATACATGGGCACAAATTTATCTTTCTGTGTTGCATATTTGTTTTCTCCCTCAGAGAGAACAACATCTAACTGATAAATTGCATTAGTTACCACCTAGCTTGTTTCTCCTGAAATTTGCTACTTATATGGGAATAATATTACTTATTACTTATAGACTACCCACCTAATTAGGAAAAACTTCAATAGAAACTCAAATTCAAGAATAAGGTGATATGAACAAGGACTATAATTTTGAAAATTAATTTTATTAAAAATTAATATTGAATATGAGCTGTTCATTTTTTTTTGCATTACCCCGTACTTAGTTACATTACCAAACTGCAAGGATAAAAGCTCATTTTTTTTATTATAACCACTATGACTTTAGAGAATCTGGAGTCTGTGAAACTAAAGTATTCCCAGTGCTCTAAAATAATTGAATACTGAGCATTGGGGAAACAAAGATTGGTGACAAAAGAAAATTCAACTGAATATAAATTTTGATGCATACTTATCAAAAACAGAGTGGATAGTTTATAATTAAATAAGAACAAAGATTGGCATAAGATACATGAAATCCTTTTAAAATTTCAGCTGAACCAATTCCTATTTCTAAAAGTATCTTTGCAAAAAGATGTCTGCTTTCTGAGACTGAGGGGTATCCATGATCTCAAAAACAACCTGGTTGTAATCTGTCACCCCTGTAGGAAAGACTTGCTTTGAGGTGTACATAATTATTTATCTGCCTCTTGAAGAGATATACAATTTTATCCTGTAGAATTGTTTTATGAAAAGGTGATGAGAGGGGAATATAGCAATAGAAACAAGCTTCTACTCAGATTTTCTAGATGAGTACACATCACCTCATAATCAAGGATCTAACCACTAAAAGCTAAAAGTTTATTTGCAGTTTTTTTTTCATGAATTCCATTGAAGTCATTTATTTTTATGTATTCTTCACCAAGATGAAGACTTGGTCTGAATTTAATGCATTGGTGTCAGGCAGTGCTCTAAAAATACTATTTGAATAATATACGATTATAGTTTTGTCTATATTTATTTAGTTTTATTAGGTTTTGAGTGAGAATTAATATGACTTGGCAGCATTAATTACATTTGAATAAAATTTTAAAAGGTAAATTTTAGAGCATAGATCTACAGACATTTCTTGGAAGGAGATAGAAATGTTCTCAATTCTCTCTACACTGACATCTCAATTTAAGTTGCAGAATAAAAATTCAGTAGAATATTTAAATAAAAGTGTCTTTATTTTAAGTTGATTATTTTAAAATTATTTTTAAACACATTTTTGTATTTAATGCTAAAGCCACAAATAATTCCTGAATTTATATCTCCCTAATATCTTGACCAATAACTATCCCAATACTGTTGAGTATTTTTCATTTAGTAACAATAAAATAATAGAAGTAGATTGTATTTTAGGATTTGAAATAATAAAAAGATACTGGTATAGCAATATGAAATATGGCTGATAACATTCCTTATTATTGTTCAAATTCCTGATACTTAAGCAAAAATTAGTATATTTTGGTATATTAGTCTATTAATATTTTGTTGAACAATAAATATGTGAAATGTTTAGTGTTCAGAAACAAAGTTCAATCTATTTGCTCTCATTTCTCTCTTATTTCTCCTTGACTCAAAATGTCAAAGTAAAAATTAAGCAAATAGCATACTCTTGTAGTTCAGATAAATATCAACAAGCAAATTTAGAAGCTAGACCAGTGATAAAGAAAAATTAGAAATTAGATCATAAAAATGTCCCATATTCTTCAGAAGTTTCCAACTCCCCTAAATGCAGAAAAGAGCTAAACTGCTGTTTAGTTTCAACAAAGCTTGCATATTTATTGAGCTTACTCACAGTTGCACAGTTGGCTTTACGTGTTACTCTTCTTTCATCTGTTATCTACAGAAGCTCTCCTGAGAGTGCCAACAAGGGCCAGTAAAAACTCCTAAAGGCTCCAGAAGAGCATGGCCTCTCCATTTTGTTCTGTGGCCACTTCTAACTAGTGCACCTCACCATAACATGCAGAAAAAAAATCACACTTACATGCATGACAATGGGAAACTTGTGGGAAAACACCATGCACATATAATGCAGTTGATAGCTCTGATGAACCAAATATATATCAACCATCTGATTAATCTCTCAGATAAGGAGATTAGAATAGAAATATGGAGGATACGTATGGAAATCAAAGAAAATATAGAAATCAAAGAAAATATAGAAATCAAAGAAAATATAGAAAAACAGAAAAAAAAATAGAAATTAGAAAACTCCAAACTAAAGTAAGAGACCTGAAAAACATGGTAGCTAAATTGAAAACCTCAATAGAAAACCTCTCCAACAGGGTAAAAACAGCCTAGGACAGAATCAGTGAACTTGAAGATCAAATGCAGAACAATTCCATACAACAGCAAAGATTGAAAAGAACCTTACGGAAAATAATTTGACAATGGAAAAAGTACTCAAAGAATGTGAACAGATGAAAATAGAAGTCTTCAATAGATTCAACAGAAACAACGTAAGAATAATTTGAGTCCCAGAGGCTCAGGAAGGATATTCACAGGAAGAATCAGCAGTCAAAGCCATCATCATAAAGAAACTCCCAGAACTAAAGACTGCATGGCATGCAATCAAATCCTGCTTTCCCAAAGAGTACCAGCTAAAACAGACCCAAAGGAAAAAAAAACCAAATTACATCCTAGTCACAATTATGAATTCCACATAGAGAGAGAATCCTAAGAGCAGCAAAATCAAAAAGGGATATTACATTCTTAATCTTAAGGAGAAACCTTAAGATTTACAGCAGACATGTAACAAGAAACTCACAAGGCCAGAAGTCAGTGGTGATATATTGTGACAAGACTGAATGTAATGGCAGCTTTACCTAGAATATTGCACCCAGCCTGATTCAGGTTTGAATGAAGGATACATAGTGTCACAGATAAGCAACATGTCACTGTATTTACAAAACCCTAAAGACTCTACTAAAAAGCTACTAGAAACAATTGATCCATACAGCAATGTGGCAGGCTACAAAATTAACACACAAATATCAATGGCCTTTTTATACACCTATAATGATAGGAAAAAAATCGACATTAAGAAAAAAACCCATACACGTAAGTGTTACAGAAACTCAAATATCTTGGAGTCAACTTGGCCAAAGATGTGAAGTACCTGCACAAAGAAAACTATAGAAGCCTACTCCAAGAAAAAAGAGAGGACATGCAGAAATGGAAACTACGCATGTACTATTTTTTTTTTCACAAAAATAGAGCAAAAATTAGAGTAATATTGGCTAGATAATGACAAATACTAGAGTGAAAATGTTTTTTCTTAATAATACAAACTTTGGAGATGCCAGCACCCCTATCTGCCTGTCTTCTGTGCTGTGCTGCATTTACGGCCTGATTTCATCCTGTGTGTGGCTCATCTGTGGATGACTAGCCTTCCCTGGAGGTGAATTTACATGCCCAGAAAGGGAAAGCTGCTGAACTCTGCTGGAACTCAGATGCCAGCACCGCTATCGGCCTGTCCGTTGTGCTGCATTTTAGGCCTGATTTCATCCTATGTGTGGCTCAACTGCGAAGAGCTAGCCTTACCTTGAGGTGACTTTACACGCCCATAAAGGGAGGAGCTAAGGAGCGGGGCCACTCCGCTTTGCTATGCAGCTGTGCACATCATTTAGCCAATGAATACAACCACAACACATAGAAGAACCTACAATACAAGTGTGACAATGGAGAAACAATGCAGGCCAGCGCCAGACATAGAAAATGGAGATGGCAACTCAGATGACCAAAACATGGCCAACTGATTACACAGTCTCTCAGATAAGGAATTTAGAGATGAAATATGGAAGATGTTCAAATAACTCAAAGAAAGGCCCTGAAATTATATGTGAACTACAAAGGGACACAGAAGAAAAACTTTAATACCTGGAAGTTAATCAGCCTCATACTGAATAACCAGTGGGTCCAAGATGAAATCAAAGAGGAAATTAAAACCTTCCTGGAAACAAATGACAATAGAGACACAAACTATCAGAACTTATGGGACACACTAAAAGTGGTACTGAGAGGCACACGTCAAGAAAGAAGAAAGGGCATACCTGAATAGCTTAATGACGCAACTCATAGAATTAGAAAGTGCTCAACAAAAGGAACCAAAAATAGGGAAACAGAAAGAAATAACAAAGCTGAGAGCAGAAATCAATGAAGTGGAAATCCAAAAATAATCCAAAAGATCAACGAAAGCAGAAGTTGGTTCTTTGAAAAAAATAAACAAGATTGATAGACCACTGGCAAAACTAACAAAGAGAGAGAGAGAAACTTGATAACTTGTACTAGGAATGAAAAAGGAGAGATCACTTCTGATATGCCAGAGATTCAAAGTGTTCTCAGAAACTACTTTGAGAAACTCTATGCCACTAAAAATGGGAACCTGAAAGAAATGGATAAATTCTTGTACTCTTATAATCTTCCATGGTTGAATGAAGAGGATGTAGCATATCTAAACAACCCCATCACTAATGAGGAAACTAAGACAGTAATCAAAAGTCTGCCCAAAAACAAAAGCCCAGGCCCAGATGGATTCACTAATGAATTCTTTCAAACTTTCCAAGAGGAACTATTACTAATCATGGCAAGACTCTTTCATGAAATTTAAGAAACGGGAACACTTCCAAATAGCATTTTTAAAGCTAACATCACCTTGATACCTAAACCAGACAGAGATGATACCAAAAAAAAGAAAATTACAGACCAATATCGCTGATGAACACAGATGCAAGATCCTCAACAAAATCCTGGCAAATAAAATTCAATACCTCATTAAGAAGATCATCCACTATGACCAAGTAGGTTCCATCCCAGGAATGCAAGGATGGTTTAGCATCCATAAATCTATCGACATAATACACAACATCAACAACAAGAAAAATAAAAATCACATGATCATATCAGTAGATGCAGAGAAAGCATTGGATAAGGTCCAACACCCATTCTTGATCAAAAATCTCAGCAAGATGGGAATAAAAAGAACCTTCATGAATATAGTTAAGGCATCTATGACAAACCAATGGCAAATATTATCGTCAATGGAGAATAACCAAAAGCTATTCCTCTAAATTCTGGCACAAAACCAGGCTGTCCTCTCTCACCACTCCTATTCAACATAGCACTGGAAATACTTGCTATAGCAATTAGGCAAATAAAAAAAATATCAAGGGAATCCAGATAAGAAAGGAAGAAGTCAAACTCTCGCTGTTTGCAGATGACATGATACTCTACTTAGAAAACCCTAAAGACTCTACCAAAAAGCTTCTAGAAACAATAGACTTTAATAGCAAGGTGGCAGGCTACAAAATTAACACACAAAAAATCAATGGCCTTCCTATACATCAATAGTAATAAGGAAGAAATGAACATTAAGAAAATAATCCCATTCACAATAGTGCCACACAAACTCAAATATCCTGGAATCAACTTGATTAAATATGTGAAGGACCTATACAAAGAAAACTATAAAACTCTGCTCTAAGAAATAAGAGATGACATGTGAAAATGGAAACACATACCCTGCTCATGGATTGGCAGGATTAACATCATTAAAATGGCAATACTCCCCAAAGCATTCTACAGATTTAATGCGATCCCTGTAAAGATACCCATGACATTCTTCAAAGAAGTGGATCAGGCACTTTTGAAATTCATTTGGAACAATAAACACCCTAGAATAGCTAAAGCAATCATTGGAAAAAAGAATATGGGAGGAATTGCTTTCCCCAACTTTAAACTTTACTATAAAGTGATAGTTATCAAACAGCATGGTATTGGAATAAAGACAGGACCTCAGATTAGTGGATGAATACTCTGAGAATGTTCCCCAGACATACAATCACCTAATTTTTGTTAAGGAGCAAGAAATCCTAAATGGAGCAAAGAAAGCCTCTTCAACAAGTGGTGTTGGCATATCTGGCTAGCCACTTGCAAAAAATTGAACTTAGACCCCCAGTTACCCTCATGTACGAAGGTAAAATCCAAATGGATTAAAGACCTCGATATAAGACCCAAAACCATAAGATATATAGAACAACACGTAGGCAAAACAATCCAGTAAATTGAGACTACAGGCATATTCAAGGAGGAAACTGCACTCTCCAAGCAAGTGACAGCAAAGATTAACAGATGGGAATATATTAAGGTGAGAAGCTTCTGCACCTCAAAGGAAATAGCACCCTGGATACAAGGGCCACCCACTGAGTGGGAGAAACTATTCACCCAATACCCATCAGATAAGGGGCTAATCTCCAAAATATACAAGGCACTGACAGAACTTTACAAGAAAAAAACATCTAATCCCATCAAAAAATGGGGAGAAGGAATGGACAGACACTTTGACAAAGAAGAAATACAAATGGCCAAAAGACACATGAAAAAATACTTCACGTAAATAATCATCAGGGAGATGTAAATCAAAAGAACTATGAGGTACCACCTCACACCACAGAGATTGGCACAGATCACAAAGAATGAGAACAAGCAGTGTTGGCAGGGATGTGGAGAGAAAGGAACTCTTATCCACTGCTGTTGGGAATACCATCTAGTTCAATCTTTATGGAAAGCAATATGGAGATTCCTCAAAACTGGAAATCGAACTCCCATACCATCCAGCTATACCACTCCTAGGAATATACCCTAGGAACACAAAAATACAATACAAAAATCCCTTCCTTACATCTATATTTATTGCAGCACTATTTACCATAGCAAGATTCTGAAAACAACCAATATACGCGTCAATAGATGAATGGCTAAAGAAACTGTGGTACATATACACAATGGAATATTTTGCAGCTTTCAGGAGAGATGAAATCATGACATTTTCCTATTATTGGATGTACATGGAATATATTATGCTGAGTGAAATAAGTCAGAGAGAGAGAGAAACACACAGAATGGTCTCACTCATCTATGGGTTTTAAGAAAAATGAAAGACATTCTTGCAAAAAGAATTTTCAGACACAAAAGAGAGCGGCTGGAAGTTACAGCTCACCTCATGAAGCTCACCAGAAACAGGGATGAGTTTTGTTAGAGAAATAACTACATTTCAAACTATCCTAATAATGAGAATGTATGAAGGAAATAGAAAGCCTGTCTGGAGTACAGGCGGGGGTTGGGTGGTGAGCAGGGAGACTTGGGACATTGGTGATGGGAATGTTGCACTGGTAATGGGTGGCATTCTTTACATGACTGAAGCCCAAACAACACAGTCATGTATGTAATCAAGGTGTTTAAATAAAAATATATTAAAAAAATAAATAAATAAATTCATAAAAATAATAATACAAACTTTAAGACTGTCAGGATAGAAGCACAGAATTAAAATTTCTCTTTATGTGATATAATTTATAGGAGATTTTTTGGCTTTTCTTATTTCCTGTAACAATCTTTAGGGCTAATAAGTTTTGTGAACTGTTGACCTGTGGAATCCTGGTTTTCTCTTCATTACCACTTTCTTTTGGGGCTAAGATGTGCCCCTACTGAGGGGTTATTTTTCTGAAGCTGCACATTAGAAGGGTCAGGTTTGTATTAGATGAGCTGGCCATTGCCTACTTCAGGGATGCTGATTTTGAAATGATGATTAGTGAAGTCAAACATTTTGAGGGTTTAGGGGACATTTTAACCTTGAGTTTGCTATTTTCACAGGACTTCTCAAGAATGCTCTAGTCATTGTAGTTTGAAAGGGAATGTTTGCTGATTTGTGTCAAGCTGAGGATTTAAATGGACAGTTATCCCACAAAATAGCACAGAATAATAAGTTTGAGCTTCTCAAAATTTATTTGTCCACTTGTTTGGTTGTTTGGAAATTTGGTAACTGCTACGTTTTAACCTTATGTAATAATCTTGAATCGAGTTGTGAAAATGTCCTGTTGGTTTGAAGTTTTGTGTGCTTGGGGTAAGTGCCCTATAGTAGAACTTCAGGGTGAAATGTTCTTATGATTATAATATTCTATATATGATTTTATTATGTTAATTCTATAAAATATATACTATATTATAAAACACATTATATATTATTATACTTAAAAATATATCTCAAACACCAAACTGTTTTTCAAAGAGGCTGGATTGAGCAATAATTTATCAGCAGTGAGTGAGAATTAGTTTTATGACCCACACCCACCAGCACTTAGTGTTTCTGGGACTTTTAATAGACTATTCTCTATATAGAGGCTTTCAGAGTCTTTTTCAAGACAAGAAAATAGAGAAAACTTAGGTAATTTATTCAACATCTGGTTTATGCTGGGAGGTGGATTTCATAGTATCACTCGACTGAAGAGAAATTCTGTGCCCATTATAGTTAACTTATAGCAAATAGATCAATGACTGGGGTTACTCCTGGCTTTGTACTCAAAAAGTACTCTTAGCAGTGCTTGGGAGACACATGTGGAATAGCAGGGATCTAACTCAGTTCAGTTGAGAGGAAGGCAAGTGCCCTACCCAAAGTACTACCTTTTGGGACTCAGATTACAAATTTCTAATGTAGAGATGGAAAGTAATAGAACCTTCTTCCACTTTCATAGCGAATAATTACACTCATTATTTTGTCTCACAGTTAGGGGCCCCAATGAAGGTAGAGGAACCATTGTACTGGCTATTTTATATAAGAAGCAGATTTATTACCCAGGAAGTAATAATAATAAAATAAAATCTAACTGCTCTTACTGCTTGGGAGTACAAGAGTCTCATAGAAACAAGGGCTACTTGTGGGTTTAGAAGTGCAAATGGTCTAGCAAACACTTGATAGATATTATTAAATGTTTCTCTTTAGAGCTGTGTTCTTGTTTTCTTTCAAACTGTTAAATCCTACAAGCACAGTCTTTTCTCAGATTTTATCCACTGATCTTGAACTGACTAATTAAAAAGCTTACAATTTGTGTTCTGTGGCATCTAACAAGTGTAAGCTTCATCAAATTTTATGTAAATAAGTTTGCATAATAGTAAATTTTAATTGTCGTGACAGTTTTTAACTTTATTTTAATGAAGTCTAACGGATTTCTAATGAAGTATAAGGCCTTTCAAAAGCTTTGTTTCCTTCTTGTTTCTTTGTCTAAGGATTGTCATCACAAACACTTAGGGTCAGAGTTCCTGGGTTTTATTATTGACTCCCAAGTGCTGGGAATGTTTATGCCTTATCCTTTCCTCATTTTTCTTAGCTTGAAGGTCTTCAGTGTTGTCACCTTTGTTATCAAGAGACAGAGAAGCTAATTCAGATGAAAGGCTCTTCAGATTTCTGAGCTTTCATTTCACTCACATAAATAGACCAAAATGTTGAGATTTAAAACAAGTGACTGGGTGGTAAATGAACCGAGCAGCCAAGCAACGAATGAAGAATGAATGTAGAGAAAAAAAAGAATAAGATCAGAGTCAGGACACTTAGGAGTATTGTTGTTGGTAGCATGAAGCCCGCTTTTATACACATGGTTTACACTGTGGATAGCTTCCCTGCTGAAAACCTGAGACTACAGGAATAAGATCCAGGAAGATTAGAACCAGTCGAGGAAAAAAAAATCACTAACCTTGTGGCAAATCACAGTGGTGATCCTTTTCTTGAATGAGCTTTGAACTGTTAGTCAAGAGTCAATGCAGGAAAAAAAAAAAGACTTTGGGCAAAAGAACCAGTTGTGATCCAAAAAACTGAATTGTATAAAAGTACTGTAATGATTCGTTCTGAAGCTAAAATGCTACCTGATTTTCAAAGCACAAAGATTGAAACACCTATGTTTATTTTAGAGGTTTCACATCTCTTATTTTATTTATTTTTTTGGGTGATCATACCTGGCGGTGCTCAGAGGTTGCTCCTGGCTGTGCACTCAGAAATCACTCCTGGCAGGCACAGGGGACCATATAGGAAGCCGGGATTAGAACCACTGTCTCTCCTGGATTGCTGCATACAAGGTAAAAGCCTACCATGTGTTCTCCATTTGGCCCCTATAGCTCTTATTTTAGACATGTTAGCAGAGTCTCTGAGTCTACTAAGGATTTATTTTTTTATGTCGTTTATTGATCATTAGGCTGTATTAATCCATCTTAGAGTTTCCAGGGTCTGTTAATAAGAATAAATTCAAAGGGGAAAGAATAGGAGATACCTAGTTACTCACTCATTTATGTATCCAACAAATGTTGCTTACATTCCAGGCATTGTGCTTTGGGATGAGAACAGAGGATGGTCTCCACTGAGTTTGATACTCCGTGAAAATCTAGAAAGTGTGTAGTTATTAAGGATTTAAATGCATACGTTTGATATACAACTAATCATCAGTCAGGGAATTCTAAAGTTAATACTTGAAATATAGGATTCCAATAGGATATGTTAAAAAGTTATGTAATATCTAAAATATAATTTTAAAAGTCTAGAAAGTAGTTTTCAAATGTCTGTTTGCTAGGCCTTGCTAGACAAATAACATGAACAACAAAGCATATTTGCCAAGTGTATGTATCTAAGTTTCTGGATTTAAAATATTCATGTATACTAATTAGGAAGGAAGTTAATAATTTAGAGGCTCTGATACCTAATTTATGCCCTTCTCCCTTTTTTAGCCCTTCCCCCTCCTTTGAAGCAGGTCTTGTATTCTGATCCTATTAAAATTTAGCATAAACAGGGATCATAAAAATATCTTCTTACAGTTGACAAACAAACCTGGAGATGAATCATATTGCATTTCTGCAAATTTAGAGGATATACTTTGTAGCTAATAAGCATATTTTCAGTCACTGACTAGCATGGCTGAATTTATACCTGCAATGTAATGAGAGCTGGGTGGTAGGTACATGGTTACATTCTCATGGTCACCCTCAGAACATAATACATTTTGCTAAAATAATAAGAAGAAAAGAAGACTTTTTGATGCAATATACCCTTTCTGCAATACCGAATACCTTCACATAATGAGAAGCAGAAAAATCACTTTATTTTTTGCTAAGTTATTTATTATTTGTTTATTTATTTATTTATTGTTTTTTTTGGTCACACCCAGCAATGCCCTGGGTTTACTCCCTCCTGGCTATACGCTCGGAATAGCACCTGACAAGCTCAGGGAGGACCACATGGAATGCCGAAATTCAAACCACAGACCTTCTACATGCAAGGCAAACACCTTACCTCCATACTGTCTCTCTTTTACTTAACTTTGTCAAAGTGATTACTCCCAAGTAATGCAAATACAATCTCCCTTTCTTTAGACTCAACTCCCTTATAACCTCTGGAAAAATTCTAGGCCATGTAAATTGTTTTTGGTTCTCACTTGATTGTGGCTTTCTTTCATGTCAGCACAAATACAGTTGCTAAAATTGGCAGGAAAAAAATTAAAAAATAAAATATAGCAAAATTTGTTGAATTTAATAAACTTAGCATTCTTTGAAAACAAACATACAAACAGTTAAAAAACATTTCTTTACTGATTACTGATTCATCACTTTGGGTAAATTTTGAGTCAATTTGTTTACAAAATGTGTATGTATATTATTAGAGCACCAATTAAACATGAAAATGTCAGGAAACTAAAAGCAACTGATAATAATAATTATTGAATCTGTGAGATATGTTGACTGCGTCTGCAAAACTTGATATTTTGATAATAATACCTACTTGGATCTGGAATTCAAAATGTAAAATTTATTTGAGAAAGTTAGAAGAGGAGACTCAATAAAATATTTCCATGTATCTAAAGTAAATGCATTTTATCAGTATAATAGCTTGTAATTATCTTGATTATTTCTTTATTTTGCATTGAAAGATAAAATTTTTACTATTGTGGTATTTCTTCAAAGGAAGAGGTTTCAGTCAGCTTAGAACTGAATCTGATTAAATACTTATTCTTGAGATTTTTTTATTTGTTCATAAGAGAAGTATGTTTCAGACTAAATGGATTTCTCAAAGGAAGGGATACAAGAGCTCAAATTTTGTCTATTCTCTCTTACCTCCATCAGGACTCCTTGTTTTTACTTTCTCTTCTGCTCACTCCCAGTTTCTCTCTCTTTCTCTCTCTCCTATGTGCATAGGAAAATGAGCATATGACCACATTTTGAGAAATGAACCCTGCAATCAAAAGTAAATATCTCACCAGTAACCAATCCTTTTGGCACATGAACTTTAAACTTCCAGCCTCCAGAGTGGAGATGATATGAATTTCTGTTCACAACACCAGATTGGGGTATTTCTCTTTTGTTTTGTTTTATTCTTTGTACATATAATAAAGGCAACAGGTAACCATGTAACCAATTAAACATTATCAACAAAAATTACCTAACACGGGATGAAATGTCCTCAAATAAAGTTCATCCACCTAAGCATTCACTTCTCACCCACACCTAAGTGTTGTTCCTCAAAGTCAAAGAGTTTGTGCCTATTGCATTCTCACTTGACTAAGACTAATTGATATCAATACTAAGGTAAATGTGATCTAGACAATGAGTCCTGAAACAACAGAAGAAAAAATGAGACCTTCATTTCAAACCAATACTAAGATTAAATAATTGGTGATATTTAAACAGCCTACTATGATGTAATTCATATTTTAAAAATAATTTTAATATAGCAGGACATTCAAATTCTTCACTATGACCAGTTGAAAGGTATACAATGATTTCTTTGCATTTAAGATATCAAAAACTTATTATTAAAATATATGTCTTTCAAACATGGTGTGTGAACCATCCCAATCAAACAAAGCTACGAAATCATAAGCTGCTATTTTCTTCTTCAAAGAAGAGACTCGTGCTTGAGGCCAGGATCCAGCAGCTGTCAGCCTTCAAAGTCAACCAGCTCTTGGACATGCCAACAGCTACTTAATATCCCAATGTCCCAAGACCTCCCCAATAGTAGTCACCCCAGCAGGCCTACAAGTGTGCTGGACCCTGAGCACCACACCGAAGCTGTCATCAAACCATCAGGTAATGTGCCCGGTGTCTACAGTGAAGTAGAAAAGGCGGTCCTAGCAGAGCTTCCTGCGATACACAGACTTAGGGTTGGCCGCCAGAATAGCCAGCCCATTGGGGCTTCTCTGCAGACTGAAGGTATTTGAAAGGAGTCAACCCGACACCTTTGGAGCCAAGGTCCCTGAGCTGAGTCTCTGCATATGGCATGAAGTGGACTTTACTTGTGGGGAGTCCCTCACCCACACAGGCTCAGCACTGTGCATGGCTGTCTTGATTGGATGAGGAGGCTCAGGGCACTGTGGGGTCTCCCCCTCGCCCCTTGCCATCAGTGCCTTCCTCTAGTACACTCCGCTCCACTACTGGCTTCACCAACACCTGCAGACAACTCCTCAATCGGAATTCAGGCTTATGAGGTGCAGACTGTCTTGTCCCACTTACTGCCCTTCTCTCCAGAAACCCTGTCCTCTGGGCACTGAGGCCTCTCCTGTGAAGCTGCCCTCAGAGGTGGTTACAGATTCCAGGTGAGGTGGTCACAAGTTCCAGAGAGGAACTGCCATCCAGAAGTTATGGGGTGAGTCATAATCTGCTATGTAGAGCTTTATGTTTAGGACAGGTGTGTCAATTCCCGCCAGTACCCTTTCCAGCCTGTCCAACGTCAATCGATTACTTTGGGATGATGAGGACTCCTTGTGGAAAACACTCCAGTTTTTGACCATTCAGCCGAGGAGGAGGAGGCTGCACTTTGGCCTTGCAGCTCAGGTAACCATTCTTGTGAAGAAAAAGAAACAAACAAACAAACAAACAAAATCTAAACATGAGAAAACTTTTCTAAGCTATTAACAAATGTTCAGGTTTATTTATTTTTTTGTTTGTTTTATTTGGGGGGGGGGGCACACCCGGTGATGCTCAGGGATTACTCCTGGCTATGTGCTCAGAAAACATTCCTGGCTTGGGGGACCATATGGGACACAGGGGGATCTAACCGCAGTCTGTCCTAGGCTAGCACCGGCAAGGCAGACACCTTACCGCTATTCGCCACTGCTCCGGCCCAATATTCAGGATTTTAAAGATGCTCTTTCTAATTCTCAAGCAAGTTCTTAAGTAGCTGTAAATGGATGGCTGCCTTAGAGTACATTCTTGGCATAGAAACAGGATTCCAAGTAGCCTATTGGCTCAATTCATATATTCCCTGTCTCTAGCACTTGCTTCACACATCCACATGTGTAGTATTTCTTTATGAAATATTGAGAAGTCTATTACAGTATAATGCGTGATCAAACCAATGAAAATTTTGCTGCAGCTGGCGCATTCTTGTATATAATATGAATTTCTTGATAGTAACTGACCCAAGTATTTTCCATTTTCAAAACTTTATTATTTTATTAAAATTTGCAATGCTATTATGCTGTAGAGAATCAAAGAAATGATTGTAATAGACTAGTGGGTGTAATTAAATCTAATTGTTGTTAAAATCATTATTTTATATTGACTTCAAAGCAATAAAAGTGTTTTCTATGAAGTTTTATACTATTTATCTATAATTAAAATTAATCAAGATATTAACATGCATATAAATTATACCAAGTGAACACATTGTGATAGATAGTTTAAATATTTAAAGTTTTACTTATATAGTTTAAAAATTACAAGTAATTTTATAACAGATTTATTTTATATTTAATGTAGAAATTGCAACTTTCATTATG
The DNA here is from genome assembly GCF_024139225.1 of Suncus etruscus. Taxonomy (NCBI): domain Eukaryota; kingdom Metazoa; phylum Chordata; class Mammalia; order Eulipotyphla; family Soricidae; genus Suncus; species Suncus etruscus. Next base: position 112,811,139 of record NC_064851.1, read on the forward strand.
GGTAAAATGCATTATTCTGTTCTTTTATTTACTTCATGTATTATAAAAATAAAAGGTAACATGTGTTTTTTAAAATCTTGGTTACTAATAAAATTAGTTTCCTAATTAAAGAAAAAACATATCCTTTTTCTAAGTTCATAAAAATCATCTCCTTAAATGACACAGACAATAGATTGATGTACAAATATATATATAGATTATATAGTGTATTCATTTATAATCTTTAAAAATACAACATTATTACATAGAATGTACTTGTTCTTTTGCTACGAATTATATCTAAGTGTTTCAACTTTGGAGAATATTCTTTAAAGAAAAGAAAACCTTCACCAGTACAACATTCCCATCACCAATGTCCCAAGTGTCCATCCTCCTCACCACACACCAGCCGTTACTCTAGACAGGCTTTCTACTTCCCTCATTCAGTCACATTTTGTTATGATGGTTCTCAGTGTAATTATTTCTGTGACTGCATCCATCAGTCTCTGTGGTGAGCTTCATGTCGTGAACTGGACCTTCCGTCCTCCTCTCTTTTGTCTCTGAGAATCATTGCACAAATATCTTTTATTTTTCTCAAAACACATAAATGAGTGAGACCATTCTGTGTCTATCTCTCTTCCTCTGGCTTATTTCTCTCAGCATAATAGATTACATATACATCCATGTATAAGAATATTTTATGACTTTATCTCTTCTGACGGCTGCATAATATTCCACTCTATATATGTACCACAGTTCTTTAGCCATTCATCTATTGAGGGGCATCTAGGCTGTTTCCAGAGTCTGACTATTGTAACAGTGCTGCAATGAATATAGGTCTGAGGAAGGGATTTTTGTATTGTACTTTTGTGTTCCTTGGGTATATCTCTAGGAGTGGTATAGCTGGATCGTATGGGAGCTCAACTTCCAACTTTTGGAAGAATCTCCATATCACTTTCCATAAAGGTTGGACTAGACAGTATTCCCACCATCATCAGTTAATAAGAGTTCCTTTCCTCATCCCCTGCCAGCACTGCTTGTTCTCATTCTTTGTGATGTGCACCAATCTCTGTGGTGTGAGATGGTACCTCATAGTTCTTTTGATTTGCATCTTCCTGGTGATTAATGATGTGGAGAATTTTTTCATGTGCCTATTAGCCATTTGCGATTTTTTTTTTGTCAAAGTGTTCATTTCTTCTCCCCATTTTTTGATGGGGTTAGATGAGTTTTTCTTGTAAAATTCCGTCAGTGTTTTCTATATTTTGGATATTAGTCCCTTATCTGATGGGTATTGGGTGAATAGTTTCTCCCACTCAGTGGGTGGCTCTTGTATTCTGGGCACTATTTCCTTTGAAGTGCAGAAACTTCTCAGCTTAATATTTTCCATCTGTTTATTTCTGCTTCCATTTGTTTGGAGAGAGCTGCTTCCTCCTTAAAGATGCCTTTAGTCTCAATGTTATGGAGTGATTTACTTACATGTTCTGTATACTTTATGGTTTCAGATATGATATCTAAATCTTTAATCCATTTTGTACCATGTACCTTTGTACCTGGTGTCAGCTGGGGGTCTAAGTTTGCTTTTTTGCAAGTAGCTATCCAGTTGTGTTAACAACCCTTATTGAAGGGGCATTCCCTGTTCCATTTAGGATTTCTTTTTTTTTTGGTTTTTGGGCCACACCCGTTTGACGCTCAGGGGTTACTCCTGGCTATGTGCTCAGAAATCGCCCCTGGCTTGGGGGGACCATATGGGACGCCGGGGGATCGAACCGCGGTCTTTCCTTGGCTAGCGCTTGCAAGGCAGACATCTTACCTCCAGCGCCACCTACCCGGCCCCCATTTAGGATTTCTTGCTCCTTTATCAATAATTAGGTGAAGGTATGTCTGGGTAACATTCTCTGAGAACTCAAGCCTATTACACTGATCTGAGGGTCTGTCTTTATTTCAATACCATGCTGTTTTTGATAACTATTGTTTCATAATATAGTTTAAAGTTGGGGAAAGTAATGCCTACCATATTCCTTTTCCTAAGTATTGGTTTAGCTATTTGTGGGTATTTTTTTTCACATTTTATTTTTTAATTTTTTTTGTAAGAAGTAAGAGTTTGTGATTTACAATACTTTTTTTTATTTAAACAACTTTATTACATACATGATTGTGTTTGGGTTTCAGTCATGTAAAGAACACCACCCATCACCAGTGCAACATCATCAATGTCCCAAATCTCCCTCCTCCCCACCCAACCCCTGCCTGTACTCTAGACAGGCTTTCCCTTGTTCATTCTCATTATTAGGATAGTTCAAAACGTAGTTATTTCTCTAAATAAACTCATCCCTGTTTTTGGTGAGCTTCCCCATCAAAAAATGGGGAGAAGAAATGGACAGACACTTTGACAAAGAAGAAATATTTGTGGGTATTTATTGTTCCAAATGAATTTCAGAAATGTTTGATCCACTTCTTTGAAAAATGTCATGGGTATCTTTGAGAGGGATCATATTAAATCTGTACAATGCTTTGGAGAGTATTACCATTTTAATAATGTTAATCCTGCCAGTCCAAGAGCAGAGTATGCGTTTCCATTTACATGTGTCCTCTCTTATTTTTTGTAGCAGGTTTTTATAGTTTTCTTTGTATAGGTCCTTCACATCTTTAGTCACGATGACTCCAAGGTATTTGAGTTTGTGTGGCACTAATGTGAATGGGGTTGTTTTCTTAATGTCCATTTCTTCTCTATCGTTATAGGTGTATAAAAAGGCCATTGATTTCTGTGTGTTAAGTTTATAGCCTGCTACATTGCTTTATGCATCTATTGTTTCTAAAGGCTTTTGCTAGAGTCTTTAGGTATTTCTAAGTATAGTAACTTTAGAGAATGTTATAATAAAATTGTTCAATACTAAGCTTCTTAAATAACAACTATTTCTTTATAATAATTTTGAAATCTGAGTGAGACATACGAGTTAAAGGTTTTAGATGATATGTAGTGTGGTAAGAGCCTGTTTTGGGCCAATGGAATATGTGTCCTAACATGGAGGAAGAAGCCAGAGAACAATATATAATCTTATTTATAAAGGTGTCTAAACAGATTCATGAAAATTCTTCTTTTATAATAGAATCACTTGATAATTGTTAACTGAATATCATTACTTTTGTGGATGGGAAAGGGGAGAGACAAACTTGATCATTATATATTTTCTTGTCAGTATTTATATATTTTCATATCAGTAGCTTTGCTTCAAATTTTGAAAGACTAATCACTTGTACATAATAGTTGCTTGTTTATTCATTTTTCTTTTGATGCAAATTTAGGTTACTTTAAGTTGACAAATTATCTACTGAAATTGTTTAATAAAAAGAGTCTTCCTAGCATATCTAACATTTATATTATCAATCAAGTCCAATGTTCTTTGGGCTTAATTATTGTAAATATTCTTGAAATTCCAATGATACTTTAGAGGGTTGAGCATAGTATAAAATAATATTGAAAATACCAAATGATGAGCTCAATAACAATAAAAATATCTTATTTTTTTTTTATTTTTTTTTGTTGTTGTTGTTGGTTTTTTTTTTTGATTTTGGGCCACACCCTGTGATGCTCAGGGGTTACTCCTGGCTATGCGATCAGAAATTGCTCCTGGCTTCTTGGGGGACCATATGGGACGCCGGGGGATCGAACCGTGATCCGTCCTAGGCTAGCGCAGGCACCTTACCTCCAGCGCCACCGCCCGGCCCTTCTTTTTATTTTTTAATATTTTTATCACTTAAATATGGCTCCTGCCTTTTTCATAGAATCATAGGATTTGGATTACTTTGTTCTACCTATGTTTCTGCATTTTTCTGTAAAATTAAGAACAAAGAACAAAGAAAGATCAAGTGTTCTCAGATGCATTAGTGGAGAAAAGAAGGACAGAACTAAATATCCAAGCCAAAAATCAGTGACAATATAATCAAGAAACTCAAACTTAACAATCTAAACTTAAATGGGCCTATTATACTGGCAGGCCTGGGGCAAAGGGTGGTTGGTGGTATAGGATGCATTTTGGGTTGATTGGTGGAGGGAAGTTGACACTGGTGGTGAATGGCCCTGTTTCACTGCAAATCTGAAATTCAACTATGAAGGACTGTATATCACAATGGTTTCAATAAAAATAACAACAACCAATAATGGCAACAAAAATATTTTCTCCATACTCTCCTGATTTTAAGGTGTTGATATTCAAAGTGACAAATACTTTCAGAAAAAGAGAGAAACACCAAAGTAAATGTAGTCTATTGAGTGAACCAAGACATAGACTTCATTGTTTTGCTAGAATGGTGTATTTTGATTCCTATGACATACAAAGCTATGGAACAGAGAGTTTAAAAACTCTGGAGAAATGAACCAGGTGTGAGAAATGAACTAGGACACAGCTCTAAAAGTTTACTTCCTCTCAGCTCACAATCTGGGTAGCTTCTGGGTGAAAATCAGGAAAGCTATTGACTGGGAGCAAAGCTTAAGTGTGGCAACAGTGTACATCTGTAAGGTGATGGCAAGATCATCACCAAGAGGAAATGGTGACTTTCTGTGGCACCTGATTAAATAAATGAATCAGGTTTGAATGAATACAGGGATACGTCATCAAAAAGATGCAAGTTACAAAATAATTCCTGGCTGTGGTTCTCAATCCCACCCCCCATTTTGATAAAGTCTTAGAATACCGAAGACATATTTCATTGAATCACAAATGTTGTGTGTCCAATTGTAGTCATATGAATAATAAATTTTGATTTATGATTCCATAGATCATCGATATAGGGTTCTATTTAAATGTTTTCTATTTTATTTCTAAGATTTTCTTTTTTGGGAGGGTTTGGATCACACCCAGTGGTGCTCAGGTGTTATTTCTGGCTCGGCACACAGAAATCACTTCTGGTAGGCTCAGGAGACCATATGGGATGCCAGGAATCAAACCACCTGGGTTGGCCACGTTCAATTGTCGTGCTATATTTCCGGTACTATATTTAATATTTTCTAAGTTGAAAATAACGTTAAATGATGCATCTTCTCTTTTGAGATAAAAAAAGACAACAGTGATAAGTTGATGGATAAGGTCTTAAAGAATATCTATGGCATTTTTCATCTGTACCAGTATTCTAATGAGCATAGCAAATCCAGTCACACTGTGCAATTGTCCAATTATTATTCAATTGTTGTGATTACAGCTGATGAAAAGATGGAGCCCTTGAGAGTGAGCAGCACTCCACAGAAGCAAAGGTGGGAGCAAGAGAGATAGTGACTTACTAATTTTATGATTACACATATTTGAAAGGACAGTAATAATCTAATATGAAATATATATTGAAGACAAATAAAATCTGGTCATGTGAGAGGCCTGCTTAAATGAAATCAATAAGTGGTTTAGATTATACACCTCTAAAATATGAGCTACATTTGACTATCAAATTGGGCCAAGTTGAGAGGCTTTCTGAACTCCACACCATAAGACAGAAGTCTTCTTCAAAGTTTGCCTTCTCAGGCATTTAATTCAAGAGAACTTGCCTCATCCTTCTTATGAGCTGACACCCAGTTGGAGTCCTCGTCTGAATGATGGAACTTGTACTGCTAGAATTTGAACATACTATTACAATACTGTCTTTGTAAACACCCACCTAGGGTGTCTATGCAACCATAGACAATGCATTTAGACAAAAAATATTCTGTAAAGGCAAATTGCAGAGCTTTCTGACCTGTTGTTAACCTATGTGTTCAAAATAGTTCTAAATAGATAAGAATTAGAAAAAGATGAAAAGAAAAAAAGAAAATGTATGAAAAAATAAAACAGAGAAAAGGGTAGACTGAGCTATGGTTAGTATCATCACAATATTTTCAATTTATAGAGCACTTTAGAATATATAAACTCCAGAACATATTGAAATACAGTGACTTTAAAATCATTGACATATATTTTATTCAAATTTATTTTGTTTTTATTTTATGTTTACAAAAATTGTCAGCTATCTTTAAGTTCTTTTTAGTTATTTGGACAGATGTGTAATAGCTTAGTGCTTAAAGCAAAGACTCACCAGGTTATTATGTAAATGATTTCCAAACTTCACTAGTACAATTTTTGTAGAAGAACATGGCACTAGAAATGTGATTGATTTTATCAAAAAAATAAAACCTGTGTCTCGTTCATGGCTATAGATAAAGGATCAGTATCCTATAGCAATGTAGACAGGGACTACAAAATTTTTGAAATATTGGCATCTACATTTGAGAGGAGCCTGGGCTTCTAAGCCGCATTCCTTAATCTCTATATGATTTCCTGGCTCAAGAGTTTATATTATTTATTGGTGATCAATTTATATATATCAAAATTCCTAAAACTTGAGAGTACATTACTTAAATGTTATATATATTTCCTAAATTATATATAGTTATATATCATATATATTACAAAGTAATATGTAATTATTTTCAAGATGATTAATTTCTGTTCCATAGTAACAGTGTTATTTTGGATTTTTTAAAACTAATATTAAAATCATATAAAAGATTACAGGCTTTGCATAAGAATTCAGGAACAATTCAGGTATGACTTTGTCTTACAAAATTTACTCCCATATTTGAGATGTGTGGAAATAGTCCAGAAACTCATATGCATATTTCAAAATACTTTCATTTTTTATATCTTTGTAAAAAGAAAAGGTTCAGAAAAAGATCTAATTAATTAAAACTAATTCTTGCATAGCAGAACTATTTTAACTGCACTATTGACTTTAGTATATTAGCCTAAAAATGCAGCACTTCCCTTGCATCTAATATATTACAAAATGTTACAGTGATCCACTCTTATTACAACAGAAGAAAAAGGCATAAATATTTAATTTCTTGTTAGAAGATAAGGATGGGAATTTTGTTCTTATATGAGTTTACTTACTCAGAAATGAATTTGTTTCCATTCAATGATCCTATGTGAAAGGCTGATTATTTCTAGTTAATAGATTTTTGTATAGAAATTTTAAAAATGATAATTAATTGGCCAAAAGTACACAAATAGAATGCTAGTGAACCAAAGAAAATGCATTTGGGTTTAAATGTATCTTCTATTAAAACTATTGCAATTATGTTGTATACAAATACCTTCTTTTATATTCCTTTCCTTTTGGCCATTTCTATCCAGTTAGCATGTTTGTTTATTTATTTATTTGATGTTTGGGCCAAAATCAGCGGTGTTTAGATGCTACTGCCAGATTAAGAATATTTCTTGTAGGCTCAAAGCACAATATTGGTTGTAGGGATAAAGTGCACTTTCTTTGCTCTCTTTTAGTCCCCCTATGCAATTATCTTGATAGGAGCGCCATCCCAAATATGTACTAAATTTCTTATGCAACATTTCTAAATTTAGGAAAAAATGAGCCAGAAAAAATATGAGGGAGAGAGAAGGTACAAAGGGGAAAATAATTATAGAGAAATGGGGGAAACAGCTATGAAAATAAGAGCTAGCAAAGGAGGGAAAGAATAGAGATTTTCAGCACGTTGCTTTCAAAAATAAATTGAGCGCAGCCTATTGATTTTATTTTTATATTTTTGCTTTCGGCATTTTCTTCAATTTTTATGAGATCTATTTCACTTTATTCCTCACATATACTTGAAGATACTAAAATGTTTTATTCTCTTCTCAAATAAAATTACTTTTTGGCATTGAGTGTAATGCATAGTAAATAAATTATCAGACATTGTCCTGTACCACAATAGTCACCCTATCAGAATATATTCTATCAGATATTTATATGTTCTACTTGAAAAATATGCTAGATTTATTATATTTCATAATATTCTTTATTTCTCATAGATTAAAATTAATCTCATTTTAGAAGTTTTACATAAACACTGTGTTTGATACTGTGGACAAATCTACAGGTCTTTTATTTTTGAATATCTTTATTTAAGCACCATCATTAGAAACATGATTGTCATTGGATTTCAGTCATAAAATATACCTCCCTTCACCAGTGCAACATTCCCACCACCAATGCCCTCATCTCTTCTTACTAAATGATGGGACTGTTGCACTGGTGATGGGTGGTGTTCTTTATATGACTGAAACCCAAATACAATCATGTATGTAATAAAGTTGGTTAAAATTCAAAAATAAGACACAATTGCCTCTCTTCTTTAATCAATCATATTTATCTAAATACCACTGTTTCTCTTAATCCTACCCAGAATCCCAGACCCTAGAGATCTTAACTTCCCCTAAAATATTTCAAAACAATTCCAACCAAAGTGACTTCAGTGTTTTCTCAATTTCAGTACAGAAATTACTTAACTTCACTACATGAATTATTACTCTCTGGCAATTTCTCATTTCTAAAATAAAGTAGAAACTACCATTTAATGATTTTGTTAAACACTCTCCCAGTCTTACTTCTTCAAATCCAACACAAAACTTAGCAACTTAGGACTGTCGATCACAATTATTTCAAAAACAAACAAACAATAAAACCAAAAACCAAAACCAAAAAAAAAAACTAGCAACATGTAGGCTAGTCAATAATTATTGTAATATTTTTCTCAGCTCAGTAAAAATGGTGATTGTAGAAGATAATAGTCTGCCCTGTAATTCCTTAATGATAATCTTAAAAAATTATGAGGTCTCAAATGTGGTACAGAGGAGAATGTGTTAACTTGAAAATCATAGAAGCTCTAATCTTAAATTGTTGTCAGTTCAATTTCTTCTTATTAGGGATGTTATTCAAACTCCCTAGACATTTTTCTTATAATAGGAGGATAGTATAGAGACAAACATTTTTTTCCGTTTTTTTTTTCTAGCATTAACTATCTGATTAAAAAATGAAACAATAAAGGGTATCAATACCAGACTCTCACATATGCAAGTCAAAGAATCAGATGCTCTTCAACTGACTTCATTTCCCTTATTGCTTTTATCTCTATGATAAATGTGGCAACACAATTATTCTTTTCACACCTGTGGATTCTCCCACCAGTTCAAACAGGCACTGACATTGATACCGCACTGTTGGTGGTTGTTCACATGGAAACTGGAAATAGTGAAGTCGATGCAATCCTCTGGGTTCTTAGGAGGATGCTAAAAATAAGTGGGTGCACGATGCCATTCTCAATTAATTTCATCTACCAGATAGGGTTTTCCAGGTCTTAGAGAAAATAAATGGAGAGAAAACACTTCAGGACCATTTCACCTATCTTAGAGCTGATATTTAGGATCTTTACTTTATGGTTGTTTGGTTAGTCCACTTTTTCAATGCTTTTTAATCAGTGGATAAAGGGTTAGACATAACAATAAAATTTTATTACTATTTTTGGCTCCATATATTTTCCGATTGGCTCTCCAGCATTGTAATGGCAAAGTGTGGTTAAAGAAGCAGGAATAGTGAAGAGCAGGCCAGAAGTCACATGGTCAATAGCATACATGTTTACCTGAAGTTTGCAGAACACAAGCAGTAGAAGTAGGTATATGCAACCTTCATCAAGGACAAAATGGTGTAGCAAAGGTTACTAGACTAGCTATCTTAAATGGCAGAAAATAATGAATCCACTTGTTAGCATGTTTCAAACATTTCCCTGTGCTCAGTAGATATAGTCAGGATATAGACTGAAAGTATTCAGTATATTTAATATATAAAAATAATTTAATTAGAAACTGCCATTCATGTGACCAAAATAAGATTTGCCAGTATTAATGCTTCAATGATGTCTATACTTTATGTAGATGATTTTAAACAGCAGTGTATCTTTTGATGAACTGCCTAGTTATGCCTAGTTAAAACTGCTAAATCACAGTGGTAAGAAAAAAATTTTAGAAAAATTAATGACTTACACTAAAATTTAAATTATATTCTCTAATATCTAAGAAACAGAGTTCTGAAAAAGATCTTCTATCGGGGGCTGGAAAGATAGCATGAAGGTAGTGTGTTTGCCTTGCATGCAGAAGAATGGTGATTCAAATCCCTTATGGTCTCCCGAGCCTGCCAGGAGTGATTTCTAAGTATAGAGCCAGAAGTAACCCCTGAGCGTTGCTAGGTATGACCCAAAAACCAAAAACCAATAATTAAAAAAATATGATCTTCTATTGAATAAAATTTTATATTTGCTCTATTTTATGATCTATAGTAAGTTTATACTTATCAGAATTTGTAATGTATCTGAAAAACTAGTTAACCTTATCTAAATCAATTTTATTCCAAAACATGATTATCACATATATAATGATCTGTAAATTCTATTCAATTTTATTTGCAATTTAGACTCAGTTTTTGACCAAAAGGACTAGATGCACTAGGAGACATAATTCTAATTCTAGTACTGATAATACAGTATAACATATTGTTTGGTTGCATATTTGACAGGCTTTGAGAAAAATAGGAGCATTATAAATATTCAAAGACATGAATAATTGGTGTTCCAATGAAGAGATGGCTTTATAAAGAATTATTAAAACTAATTCTTGAAATTGGTGCCACAGTCCTCAAATGGTCACAACCAACATAGAGGGGCCAGAGAGATAGCATGGAGGTAGGGCGTTTGCCTTGCATGCAGAAGGATGGAGGTTCTAATTCCGGCGTCCCATATAGTCCCCCTAGCCTTCCAGGAGCGATTGACTGAGCATAGAGCCAGGAGTGACCCCTGAGCTCTGCCGGGTGTGACCCCCCCATAATAAAACCAAAAACAAACAAAAAAAAGAAACCAACATGGAGTCTGTTTCATCTCTTAAGTTTTCTGAAATCATTAAGCATCTCTGTAGTGTGGTCCATCCTTTCCCATAGTAGCTTAAGCTCTTTTGTTGTACTTGTTTCTTAGTGATGGGAGATGTAAGAGGAAGGAGCTTGAGGATACATGATATAAAAAGACTTTAATGAAGTCCAATAGTTTTTTTCAAAGTGTGAGAAATATAGCAGAATGTCTACCTGGCATTTGTTTTCACCCACACTATTTACAACTGAAAAGGATAATTTATATAATGAAGACGATATCTATTATCAGACAAAGTAGCATACTGTATCTACAAATCACTAAAAGAGTCAGTGTTTTAAAGAAATAAGGTCTTTCCATGCTTTTAGAATTTTTTTCTTCATTCCCTATTTTCTATTTCCTTTTTCTTTCGTCTTTCTTTCCCTTTCCTTCATTTCTTCGTTCTCTCCTTTTCCTCCTTTCCTTCTCTCCTTACCTCCTTTCCTTTCTTAACTCATTATTTTCTTCATTTATTATTTCTTCCCTTATTCCCTCCCTCTCCCTCCCTCTGTTTCTCCCTCCATTCTTCCTCCCTCCTTCTTCCTTCTTTCTTCTTCCTTTTTTCCTTCCTTCTTTCCTTCCTTCCATCCCTCATTCCTGCATCCCATCTTTCCTCCCTCCTTCCTCCTTAATTTCTTCCTTTCTTCTTCCCTCCTTCCTTCCTCTTTCCTCCCTCCCTCCTTCCTCCTTAATTTCTTCCTTTCTTCCTTCTTCCCTTCTTTCTTCCTCTTTACTTCCTTTCTCCCTTCCTCCTTCTTTTCTTTCTCCCTTCCTCCTTCCTTCCTTTTTTCCTTCCTCCCTCTCTTTCTTCTGTCCTTCCTTTCTCCCTCTTTTCCTTTCCTTTTTCTTCATTCCTCCCTTTCTTCCTCCTTCTCTTCCTTTTTTCCTTCCTCCTTCTCTTCCTTTTTTCCTTCCTTCCTTCCTTCCTTCCTTCCTTCCTTCCTCCCTTTCTATACTATCTACAATCTATACACACACAAGTGTTTTCAGTGTATGTAGAAATCTTAACATAAGTAAGGATTCTAAAGATGTATGAAGCCTTTCCTGAGCCTTGTTTAAATCTGACCTCCATATATTATTATAATCCATTTTTAAAAAATATAATCAATCATTTTTATTACACACTTGAAGTATTGTTGAGTGAGTACCTGTTTTTAATCAAACAGTAATAACAGCAGGACAAAGACCTTAGCTCAGAAATCAGCATCATTTATTGATGCCAACTGTAATTTCTTTTTTTTTTTTGTTTTTGTTTTTGTTTTTGTTTTTGGGCCACACCCTGTGACGCTCAGGGGTTACTCCTGGCTATGCGCTCAGAAGTTGCTCCTGGCTTCTTGGGGGACCATATGGGACGCCGGGGGATCGAACCGCGGTCCGTCCTAGGCTAGCGCAGGCAAGGCAGGCACCTTACCTCCAGCGCCACCGCCCGGCCCCTCCAACTGTAATTTCTGGCACCACTTGGCACTACCTCGTGTGACCCAGAAACTGAGATGCTGGGGTTTTAGAACCAGGCCATCTGCAAAAATAGTCTACCAGTTGTAGACTATGCCTGTGGCCCTTAAGCCTCATTTTTGGAAGACTGGATTGGAGGAAGATCTTCTGATTTGAAATACAAATCTGCAGTATGACCTTCACTCTTCACCCAACATGAGAACTAATGCATTATAGTTCTCATTTTAGAAGTGATGTTTTTTGAAAACAACACAAATAAATTTTGAGTAATGAGCAAATGATCCTAGGTCATGACAACAATAACAGAGGGGAAAGAGGAAATTATTTTATAAACTATTAAAAAAAAGATGTAAACTGTTAGACAATATTAAAATGAGAGAAATATCAGAGCCTGTCAGATAATATAATTACAGGCATTTTCCTGGTATGTGAATGTGCCACAATAGTGGTTTAAAACCTGGTACAACATATGACTCACGCAAGCTTCTGAGTATAATTTAATGATTTGATCATTCTAACAGGAAAAAAATATTTAACCTGATTTGTCAAAGTGTTAGTAATATTATATTTCCTGACTGACAAAATAGGTGTACATTGATACATTTAGAAATTATATATAATTATATATATGTATGACTTGAATTATTTCAAGAACTAATGAAGAACTAGTAAAATACAGCCAACTCCTTAGTAAAAGATTATGATGGACAGAAAGATATTAGTAAGCTTAAAAAACTATATTGGGATTTGAAGTGTCTTATATTCCAATATTATTTTAATTGAAATTTGTTACCCAATTCTATGGATGAATAGTTTGTTAATTCCAAATGATTGCAAAGATAATAATACTACATGACAGTATGATTAGAGGATAGTTTGATAAGTCCGACCACTTTCAAAGAAATGACTGAAGAAAGCACATTCAATGGATGGCATATAAAATGTGAAAATCCTATTCCAAAACAGTGCCAAAAATATTGCTATAACCATATAATGTCAAAAAACCATCTCAGCTAATATTTAGTGCTCTGAAAAGACATTTTTCTGTTGATAGAATTTGTATGGATTTCCTGAAAAAGAAGCAGTAGTTGATAATGCAAAATAGGTGACTGACAAGCATGACACACCTGAGAATTATCCTGAGCCAGGTATGAAAACTATATGAAGGAGATTTGTTATCATGACCAAAAAAAAATCTTTAGGGCTATTTTAAGAAAAATAAATTGGTAAAATTTTGCTTGCAAGATCAATTTTTTCTATTGCTTTAAATTTGCTCTGGAATGGAAATACACAGCTCTGTTAACTATTACGTTTCTGTACTTCTGAAGGTTTTGTGTGTGATTTAGTTGGATTTTTTTTAATTTGTTTGTATATTTGTTTTATTTTGGGGAAAGTGCTAAGGGATTATGCCTAATTCTGTGCTCAGGGATCTCTCCTGGCAGGGATCTGGGGGTCATATGTGGTGCTTGGGCTAAAACCTGGTCAAAAGCTATCAAAGAAAGTAACCAACCTGCTGTGTTATTGTTTTGTCCTAATGTAATTCAATTCTACTTCGTCCATATTGTGTTTATTTCCACCTAACGGTAAATATCATGTTCAATAATTTCAAATTGTCTTGGTTAAACCAAGACTAATGGTATTTTTAATTACCTAGTAAAAAAGATCTGCCTTTTGGCAAGAGTAGCAAGAGTAAGAATGCATGCTCACACACACTTGCACACACATCATTTTTTAATATATATAATCTTTATTAAAGCACCATGATTACAAGCATGATTGTAGTTGGGCTTCAGTCATAAAAAGAACACCCCCCCAAGAGCATAAAAACCGGCTATCCTTTGCAAAAGCTGGCTCCCTGTGTGTGACACCAGGCGGGGAAAATCCGCGAAAGTACACCGGCCCAGTGGGGCTCAGCTGTGAAAGACTGTGAGTGTGACCTGTCTATGTCTGTCTACTGTCCTCTTGCGTGAAACTCTTGCGAGTGGGGCAAAAAGAGCCTCCAGAAACCTCGCTCGCCCAGACGCCATTTTCAGGGAGGGACTTCAGAGCATAAAAGCCGGCTATCCTTTGCAAAAGCTGGCTCCCTGTGTGTGACACCAGGCGGGGAAAATCCGCGAAAGTACACCGGCCCAGTGGGGCTCAGCTGTGAAAGACTGTGAGTGTGACCTGTCTATGTCTGTCTACTGTCCTCTTGCGTGAAACTCTTGCGAGTGGGGCAAAAAGAGCCTCCAGAAACCTCGCTCGCCCAGACGCCATTTTCAGGAGGGACTTCAGAGCATAAAAACCGGCTATCCTTTGCAAAAGCTGGCTCCCTGTGTGTGACACCAGGCGGGGAAAATCCGCGAAAGTACACCGGCCCAGTGGGGCTCAGCTGTGAAAGACTGTGAGTGTGACCTGTCTATGTCTGTCTACTGTCCTCTTGCGTGAAACTCTTGCGAGTGGGGCAAAAAGAGCCTCCAGAAACCTCACTCGCCCAGACGCCATTTTCAGGGAGGGACTTCAGAGCATAAAAACCGGCTATCCTTTGCAAAAGCTGGCTCCCTGTGTGTGACACCAGCGGGGAAAATCCGCGAAAGTACACCGGCCCAGTGGGGCTCAGCTGTGAAAGACTGTGAGTGTGACCTGTCTATGTCTGTCTACTGTCCTCTTGCGTGAAACTCTTGTGAGTGGGGCAAAAAGAGCCTCCAGAAACCTCGCTCGCCCAGACGCCATTTTCAGGGAGGGACTTCAGAGCATAAAAGCCGGCTATCCTTTGCAAAAGCTGGCTCCCTGTGTGTGACACCAGGCGGGGAAAATCCGCGAAAGTACACCGGCCCAGTGGGGCTCAGCTGTGAAAGACTGTGAGTGTGACCTGTCTATGTCTGTCTACTGTCCTCTTGCGTGAAACTCTTGCGAGTGGGGCAAAAAGAGCCTCCAGAAACCTCGCTCGCCCAGACGCCATTTTCAGGGAGGGACTTCAGAGCATAAAAACCGGCTATCCTTTGCAAAAGCTGGCTCCCTGTGTGTGACACCAGGCGGGGAAAATCCGCGAAAGTACACCGGCCCAGTGGGGCTCAGCTGTGAAAGACTGTGAGTGTGACCTGTCTATGTCTGTCTACTGTCCTCTTGCGTGAAACTCTTGCGAGTGGGGCAAAAAGAGCCTCCAGAAACCTCACTCGCCCAGACGCCATTTTCAGGGAGGGACTTCAGAGCATAAAAACCGGCTATCCTTTGCAAAAGCTGGCTCCCTGTGTGTGACACCAGGCGGGGAAGAATCCGCGAAAGTACACCGGCCCAGTGGGGCTCAGCTGTGAAAGACTGTGAGTGTGACCTGTCTATGTCTGTCTACTGTCCTCTGCGTGAAACTCTTGCGAGTGGGGGCAAAAAGAGGCTCAGAGGAGCACGGCCGCTCCGCTTCGCTACGCGGCCGTGCACTCTTCTAAGGAAAGAACTCCATTAGCAACAAGAAGGAAAAATCACACTAAGAACGCGCTATATCACAGAAGCAAACATTCTCTCTTGACTGTCTTCTCTGTTACATGCTCGGGCCTAAGATTTGACCCAGTGTGAGGCTCTCATCCACGGAGGACATCCCCCTCCCTTAGAGCAAGTCAGCCCATCCAGAAAGGGAGGAGCCAGAGGAGTGTGCTGCCTACATCATATAGACAATGAATACCACTACAAGCACGTAGAAAAACCCACAATACAAATGTGACAATGGGGAAACCAGCGCAGGCCAGCATCAGACATAGAGAATGAAGATGACAATTCTGAGGACCAGATTTAATGACTGAACAACAATCAACCTCACGATAAGGACTTTAGACTAGCAATATGGAAGGTGCTCAACAGACTCCAAGAAACCATGGATCGAGTTGAACAAGAACACTAATAAGAACCAAGAAAATATGAAGGCAGAAATGACAAAACTCCAAACTGAAAAAACATGTCAACTAACAGGCCTGAAAAACTCAGTAAACGAAGGTGAATGACCAAATGGATAAGCTCTGGGACAGGGTATCAGAAGCTGAGAATAGACTTGGTGCTGTGGAAGATGAGATACATAACAATTCCATACAGCAGGAGAGATTGGACAAAAAACTTAAAGCCAAATGAGCAGCACAATGGAAAAATTAGTCAAAGAATGGGAACAGACGAAAATAGAAGTCTATGATAAGATCAACAGAAACAACTTAAAGAATCATTGGTGTCCCAGAGACCCAGGAAGAAAATTTCCAGGAAGAATCAATGGTCAAGAACATCATTAAAGAGAAACTCCCAGAGCTAAAGAATATATGTGATCAAAATCCTGCATGCCCGAAGAGTACCAACCAAAAGAGACCCCAGAAAAAAACCACCCAAGACACATCTAGTCACAATGGACAAATCCACAGATAGAGACAGAATTCTGAAAACAGCAAGATCAAAGGGGAAATCATTCAAGCAAGCTTCCTGAGATTTACAGCAGACCTGTCACCAGAAACGCTCAATGCCAGAAAGCAGTGGTGGGATATTGTGACAAGACTGAATGAAATGAATGCTTCACCCAGAATACTATACCCAGCAAACTCACTTTCCGGTTTGATGGAAGAATACATGGTTTCACAGACAAAAACAGCTCAGAAACTTCAACAGACACAACCAGTCTTAAGAGAAAAACTGAAAGACCTAATCTAAGACAAGACTACCCAAAAGACACACCAAATTTTGAAATAAAGATGGCTTTAAATCCCAGGACAATTCTTTCTCTCAACGTCAATGGACTAAATGCACCAGTTAAGAGACCACAGAGTGGCTAAATGGATCAAAAAACCTCAATCCAACCCTTCTGCTGCCTACAAGAAACGCACCTGAATAGTCAGAACAAACATAGACTCAAAATAAAAGGGCTGGAGAAAATTTATCCAAGCAAACAACACCCATAAAAAAGCTGGAAGTGGCCATACTAATATCAGATAATGCAAACTTTTATACTCAGGAAGGTTTGTAAGGGACAAAGACGGCATTTTATAATTAATCAAGGGGTACGTACGAGCAGGAAGATTCACTCTCCTAAACATATATGCACCGAATGAGGGCCAGCAAAATATTTAATACAACTTGCTGACAAATCTGAAAAATAATATCAACAACAACAAATAATTGTGGGGGACCTAAACACCGCTTTGTCAACACTGGACAGGTCAACCAGACTGAAACCCAACAAGAATATACTAGACCTGAGGAGAGAAATGGAAGAAAGAGGCCTAGTGGATATATATAGGACACTCATCCCCGAAGAAACCTGGATACACATTCTTCTCCAATGTAACATGGTGACATTCTCCAGGATAGACTAAATGCTGCACATAAAACATACCTCCCATAAGATCAAGAGGATAGAAATTTTGCAGACTTACCCTTCGCTGACCACAAGGCTCTGAAATTATTTGTGAACTCCAAAGGGACTCAGAAGAAAACACTTTAACACCTGGAAGTTAAACAGCCTCATGCTCAATAACCAGTGGGTCCGAGATGAAATCAAGGAGGAAATAAAAAGGTTCTGGAAACAAATGACAATAAAGACACAAACTCTCAGAACTTATGGGACACAGCAAAAGCAGTACTGAGAGGAAAATTTATAGCTTTGCAAGCACACATCAGGAAGGAAGAAGGAGCTTACCTGAGTAGCTTAATGACACAGCTAATAGAACTAGAAAATGCTCAACAAAAGGACCCAAGAATAGGAAGACAGAAGGAAATAACAAAGCTGAGAGCAGAAATCAACGAAGTGGAAAACTCAAAAAAACAATCCGAAAGATCAACGAAAGCAGGAAGTTGGTTCTTTGAATAAAATAAAACAAGATTGATAGACCAACTGGCAAACCTAACAAAGAAAGAGAGAGAGAGAAACTTGATAACTCGTATCAGGAATGAAAAAGGAGAGATCACTACTGATATGACAGAGATTCAAAGGGTAATCAGAAACTACTTTGAAAACTCTAGACCTAAAAATGAGAACCTGGAAGAAATGGATAAATTCTTGGACTCTTATAATCTTCCACGGTTGAAGGAAGAGGATGTAGCATATCTAAACACCCCCATCACCATTGATGAAATTAAAACAGTAATCAAATGTCTGCCGAAAAACAAAAGCCCAGGTCCAGATGGATTCACTAATGAATTCTATCAAACTTTCCAAGAGGAACTACTGCCAATCTTGGCAAGACTCTTTCATGAAATTGAACAAACAGAAACACTTCCAAATAGCTTTTATGAAGCCAACATCACCTTGATACCTAAACCAGACAGAGACGCTACCAAAAAAGAAAATTACAGACCAATATCACTGATGAATGCAGATGCAAAGATCCTCAACAAAATCCTGGCAAATAGGATTCAATGCCTCATTAAGAAGATCATCCACTACGATCAAGTAGGTTTCATCCCAGGAATGCAAGGCTGGTTTAACATCCGTAAATCTATCAACATAATACACAACATCAATAACAAGAAAAATAAAAACCACATGATCATATCAATAGATGCAGAGAAAGCATTTGATAAGGTCCAACACCCATTCTTGATCAAAACTCTCAGCAAGATGGGAATGGAGGGAACCTTTCTCAATATAGTGAAGGCCATCTACCACAAGCCAGTGGCAAATATTATCCTCAATGGAGAAAAACTGAAAGCCTTCCCTCTAAATTCTGGCACAAGACAAGGCTGTCCTCTCTCACCACTCCTATTCAACATAGCACTGGAAGTACTTGCTATAGCGATTAGGCAAGAAAAGGATATCAAGGGAATCCAGATAGGAAAGGAAGAAGTCAAGCTCTCACTGTTTGCAGATGACATGATACTACTTAGAAAACCCTAAAGACTCTATCAAAAAGCTTCTAGAAACAATAGACTCATATAGCAAGGTGGCAGGCTACAAAATTAAACACAAAAATCAATGGCCTTTCTATACACCAACAGTAATAAAGAAGAAATGGACATTAAGAAAACAACCCCATTCACAATAGTACCACACAAACTCAAATATCTTGGAATCAACTTGACTAAATATGTGAAGGACCTATACAAAGAAAACTATAAAACTCTGCTCCAAGAAATAAGAGAGGACACACGGAAATGGAAACACATACCCTGCTCATGGATTGGCAGGATTAACATCATCAAAATGTCAATACTCCCCAAGGCATTATACAGATTTAATGCCATCCCTCTAAAGATACCCATGACATTCTTCAAAGAAGTGGATCAGACACTTTTGAAATTCATTTGGAACAATAAACACCCTCGAATAGCTAAAGCAATCATTGGGAAAAAGAATATGGGAGGAATTACTTTTCCCAACTTTAAACTGTACTACAAAGCAACAGTTATCAAAACAGCATGGTATTGGAATAAGGATAGGTCCTCAGATCAGTGGAATAGGCTTGAATACTCAGAAAATGTTCCCCAGAGATACAACCATCTAATTTTTGATAAAGGAGCAGGAAATCCTAAATGGAGCAGGGAAAGCCTCTTCAACAAGTGGTGTTGGCACAATTGGATAGCCACTTGCAAAAAATTAAACTTAGACCCCCAGCTAACATCATGTACAAAGGTAAAATCCAAATGGATTAAAGACCTCGATATCAGCCCCAAAACCATAAGATATATAGAACAGCACATAGGCAAAACACTACAGGACATTACAGGCATCTTCAAGGAGGAAACTGCACTCTCCAAGCAAGTGAAAGCAGAGATTAACAGATGGGAATATATTAAGCTGAGAAGCTTCTGCACCTCAAAGGAAATAGTGCCCAGGATACAAGAGCCACCCACTGAGTGGGAGAAACTATTCACCCAATACCCATCAGATAAGGGGCTAATCTCCAAAATATACAAGGCACTGACAGAACTTTACAAGAAAAAAACATCTAACCCCATCAAAAAATGGGGAGAAGAAATGAACAGACACTTTGACAAAGAAGAAATACGCATGGCCAAAAGACACATGAAAAAATGTTCCACATCACTAATCATCAGGGAGATGCAAATCAAAACAACGATGAGATACCACCTCACACCCCAGAGAATGGCACACATCACAAAGAATGAGAATAAACAGTGTTGGCGGGGATGTGGAGAGAAAGGAACTCTTATCCACTGCTGGTGGGAATGCTGTCTAGTTCAACCTTTATGGAAAGCGATATGGAGATTCCTCCAAAAACTGGAAATCGAGCTCCCATACGATCCAGCTATACCACTCCTAGGAATATACCCTAGGAACACAAAAATACAATACAAAAACCCCTTCCTTACACCTATATTCATTGCAGCTCTATTTACCATAGCAAGACTCTGGAAACAACCAAGATGCCCTTCAACAGATGAATGGCTAAAGAAACTGTGGTACATATACACATTGGAATATTATGCAGCTGTCAGGAGAGATGAAGTCATGAAATTTTCCTATACATGGATATACATGGAATCTATTATGCTGAGTGAAATAAGTCAGAGAGAGAGAGAAAAACGCAGAATGGTCTCACTCATCTATGGGTTTTAAGAAAAATGAAAGACACCCTTGTAATAATAATTTTCAGACACAAAAGAGAAAAGAGCTGGAAGTTCCAGCTCACCTCAGGAAGCTCACCACAAAGAGTGATGAGTTTAGTTAGAGAAATAACTACATTTTGAACTGTCCTAATATTGAGAATGTATGAGGGAAATGTAGAGCCTGTTTAGGGTACAGGCGGGGGTTGGGTGGGGAGGAGGGTGATTTGGGACTTGGGTGATGGGAATGTTGCACTGGTGATGGGTGGTGTTCCTTTTATGACTGAAACCCAAACACAATCATGTATGTAATCAAGGTGTTTAAATAAAAAAAAAATTAAAAAAAAAAAAAAAAAAAAGAACACCCCCCCTTCACCAGTGCAACATTCCCACCCCCAAAAACCCCCCTCCCTCATTCCCAACCCTTCCCTGTATTTGAGGCAGGCACACATCTTAATTACTGAAAGTTTATCCTCATAAAATCTATTCTCTGTGGCATTCTAAAGAAATATAGGTGCAAGAAATAAGAATTTTTCCCAAGTTGTGGGAAAATGCTACATAAAGATACAGCTACTCTAATGAATGTATAAAATTTAGAGGTCACATAACTGAGCAATAAAGTTGCTGTTTTATGTTTTATTTAGTTGTCCCTTTATCAGTGTCACGGTGTCTGAACACATTAATTGCATAAATCTAGTGTAAACTGAGTTGGCCTTTCTGCAGAAGTGTGACATTTTCAGGGAAGCATAAAAACATAAACTTTGGCTAAGTTCTCCTACATGACTCCAAATCCTGTAAGGACAAAGTCCTACAACTTTGTTATGATTGATGAAGTGCCTAAGAGGAATACCATTCATTTTTCCTGATATAGAGAGAAATATATACTCAATTCTTGCTTCTTTCTGTCTCTTGGGTTGCTACTAGCCTTATGTGTATATAGTATTTTATGATTAAATGATATCCTCCAACTGGTTTTCAACCTATTTGGGTTTCTAAGCTCTGTTACATAATGTAGGCAAATTAATTGTGGAAATAAATTACCTACAAGATAGATGAGACTTAGGACTAAAATTCTGCTATGTTGTATTTTTTGTATTAACTTTTTCCAGGCAATAAGTTATCAACATTTGTGATCTAGTGGTGCTCAGGGTTTCCTCCTATCTCTATTCTCAGGGATTGCTTCTGGTGGTGCTCTGGGAATCATAACTAGTACCTAGGGGTTCAACTGGGGCTGGCACCATTCAAGACAATCACTTTACTTCCTGTATTATCTATCACTATATTAAATGACTTCTCAGAACTGAATTAATTGATTTTTATCATTTTATATTTTCTGATACAACAGAATTAAAAAAGTAACTGTAACATCTGAAGTGTCACGTTCTCTAGGAGATTGGTTAATGTTTGATTCCCACTGAGCTCCCAGACAGGGAAGGCAGTTCCTATTCCCCTGTCCAATTAGGTCAGAGGGAAGAGTTCCAGTTTTAGAGATCCACAGAAAATAATTCACACAGTGAAAAGGTACAAGAATGGGGTTCAGGAAATCCAGTGCTCAAGCAAGGAATTCAAACCACAAAAGCTTTCTGCTCCTAAGATGGAGTGCAGCTCAGTGGAAGAAGACATAAGAAGAGCCCCAGCCTTCCTCAGACCCTTGCTTTTATTGACAAGAATCAGGTACGACCCTACAGTGGGAGCAGAATACCAAGTAAGGAATAATACAATATAGTATCACCATGTGACACCCTAGGGTGGAGTACAATTATTGATTAGGGTAGGATCAGTAACCCAACACCATCAACTGTTTTTTATATATCTCTAATATAAAGTTAAAATAAGAAGTTTATAAAGATGGGTTTCTATGGGAATATAGGATAGCAAACAATATGTAGTTAAATATCAGGGTCATGAAATATTCCTACACATGGATGGTCATTGAAACTATTATGCTGAGTGAAATAAGTCAGATGGAAAGAGATAGACACAGAATAGTCTCACTCATCTGTGGGTTTTAAGAAAAATAAAAGACATTATTTTAATAATGCCCAGAGACAATAGAGATGAGGGCTAGAAAGACTGGCTCATGATATGAAGCTCACCACAAGAGTGATGAGTGCAGTTAGAGAAATAACTACACTGACAACTATGGTGACAAAGTTAATGAGTGAGAGAATAGAATGCCTGTCCTGAATACAGGAAAAAGAGAGAAGAGAGAACATAGGTGATGGAATGTTGCACTGATAAAGAAGTGGGCTTTTTCTTTTTATGACTGAAAACTAACTACGATCCTGTGTGTAATCATGGTTCTTAAATAAAGATATTATTTAAAAACAATAAAATCTTGTGTTGAAAGAGTAAGTACAACTGAAATACTAGGCATCCGAAATTAACAAAGGATTGGAAGAAAACTAACACCAAATAGGTGGGTTTTTTTCCTAACAAAAAAGATAAAGCCATAATGTATTTTTCTCAGGAAAATGATACACCCAGGGCAGCAATGTCTGTTAGTTGTGAACTGATAATTTGATTTCAAGCTTTCTTACAAAAAATGGGAACAAACAAAAAAAGCTAACCAATACTTATTGTTCCTAAGAGAGAAAATAAACCTGTTTTTCTGAAGCACAACCATGTCTAGTTCTGGTACTGAACAAAATTTTCCCCAAGGGCTCTCTCATAAAGTATTTGCTGTGATAGTATCAACTCAGCTCTGCAAAATATCCCTGAAGTGACCACAGAAGGAGGTGTGCTCTGCCCCTTACATAGTGGTTCTTCATGACCACTGGCAGTGAAACACTAAAAGCAGCTTGTTAAAAATGTACTGTGCACACTTTTGGAAAACTTTTTTTGGATTCCTGTTCCTGTTGGATTAAGAGTAACCATAGCAGACACCCAGTGCATCATGCATCATTATTTGTATTTAAGCTATCTTTAAATTATTTTGAGGGCATAGGCCACACCCACTGTGCTCAGAGCTTACTCCTGGATATCTGCTTTCTTGGCTTTGTGCTTGAGAATTACTCCTGGTGGTGCTTGGGAAATCATATGTGGTGCTGGGATTAAATTGGCCTACTGTGTGCAAATCAAGTCCTTACCCACTATATTATTTATCCAGTCACACATACCATTATAGAGTAAGATATTAGATGATTAGAATGTCCCTTGATTTTCTCATGTCTAACTCAATTAAACATGTTGTCATTCTTCAGTCATACGTTGCAGGTAAACTGACCATAAGCATCTGTATCTTTTTTTTTGGAGGGTGGGGGCGAGTTCTTGGCCAGTGGTAATCAGGGCTTACTCCAAGCTCTGCACTCAGGGATCACTCCTGGAAGTCTTGAGATTATTTGGGATGCCAGGGACATAACCCAGCTCAGCCTCTTGCAAGGCAAATGCCCTATCCGATGTGCTATCAATCCTATTTCATCTTGTACCAGGATTATACTCCCATGACCTAGAGTCCTTATATAGATTGTAGTCTGAACATCTGCACTCCTGCAATGACTTTCTGCTACAATCCATACTATCATAAACCGAAAAGATATTTTTGAGTTTTGTTGTAGTGAATCACTGAATATAAGTTTTCTTTTCTTGACAGAGTTTATGTCAAAAATACCTTTATCCACAGCCCTATCAGAGCACTTAAGATGTCTGACCTAGAATTTGACTAATTATTTGTGTTTCTATGTGTTTGGGGTCACAATAAGCAGTGATTGGGGTAACTCCTGGCTTTGTGCTCAAAAATCACTCCTGGGGTGCTTGGGAGATCATATGAGATGGTGACGATTGAACCCACCTTGTCTGTGTGCAAGGCAAGTGCCATACCCACAATATTATTGCTGTAGCCTGGACTTTTCATTATTGCAGCCAGTGGTGGAATACCCAGGCCCGGGGGGAGGAAAAGCTGCTCTGCTGTGAGAGGAGCAAACAGCAGTGTAAGGTGAAAAGTGGAGGACAGAGGACAGGATGGAAGCTAAGTCCCTATGAAGCAAATCAGTGTTAGAGATCATTTATTGAAGGTGTGGACCAGATAATTATACAAACTCATGAACAATAGGAGAAAAGAGATTGTAAAGGTATAGATGGGAAGAGGAGAAAGGTAGGCTCATTTATTGTTGTCCAGTATTCAGGTGGTGTTTTTTAGATATGCAGTGTTCTGTGTTGGCTGACAAAGTTTAAAAGAAAGCAGGAAATGGACATCCCTGCAGCATGCAGTAAGAACCTAACCTGTCTTTTTATCTTGCCACAATTATTGCCTCAAACTGATCATCCTTATTGTAGAAAGATACAACAGTAGTTGCTGAATGCAGAATTCATAGAACTTATAGTATATCTTGTTACCCAGAAACAGTTTATTTATATAATAGTGGTTTTTTTGAGGTTATTGTACTATTTTTTATTGTACTATATCTTTTTTTATTTTTTTTCTTTATTTAAACATCTTGATTACAAATAAAATGTGATTAGGTTTGTTGTCGTGTAAAGAACACCCCCTTCACCAGTGCAACTTCCCTACAACCAATTCCCAAATTACCCTCCATCCCCATCCCAACCCCCCACCCTGTACTCGAGACAGGCTTTCCAGTTCCCTCATTGATTCACATGATTATGGTAGTTCTCTGTGTAGTTATTTGTATAACTGCACTCACCACTCTTTGTGGTGAGCTTCATGAAGTGAGCTGGAAGTTCCAGCCCCTCCTTTCTTTGTCTTGAGAATTGTTGCTAAAATGACTTTTATTTTTCTTAAAACCCATAGATGAGTGAGACTATTCTGCATCTCTCTCTCCCCCTCTGACTTATTTCACTCAGCATGATAGATTCCATGTACATCCATGTATAGGAAATATTTCATGGCTTCATCTCTCCTGATGGCTGATTAATAATTCCATTGTGTATATGTACCACAGTTTCTTTAAGCCATTCATGTGTTGAAAGAAATCTTGGTAGTTTCCCAGATCCTGGCCTATTGTGAATAGTGCTGCAATAAATATAGGTGTGAGAAGGGTTTTTGTATTGTGTTCTTGTGTTCTTAGGGTATATCCCTAGGAGTGGAATAGCTGGGTTGAATGGGTACTAAATTTCCAGATTTTGGAGGAATCTCCATATTGCTTTCCATAGCAGTTGGACTAGATGGCTTCCCACAGCAGTGGATAAGAGTTCCTTTCTTTCCACATCCCCGCCAGCACTGATTGTTCTCATTCTTTGTGATGTATGCCAATCTCTGTGGTGTGAGATGGTATCTCATCATTGTTTTGATTTGCATCTCCCTGATGATTAGTGATGAGGAGCATTTTTTCATGTGCCTTTTGGCCATTTGTATTTCTTTTTTATCAAAGCGTCTGTTTATTTCAAAAATGCCCCCATTTTTGATGGGATTAGATGTTTTTTTCTTGTAAAGTTCTGTCAGTGCCCTGTATATTTTGGATATTAGCCTCTTATCTGATGGGTGTTGGGTGAATAGTTTCTCCCACTTGGTGGATGACTCTTGTATCCTGGGCACTATTTCTTTTGAGGTGTAGAAGCATAGCAATACTCCCCAAAGCATTATACATATTTAATCCCTGCTCATGGATTGACAGGATTAACATAATTAAAATGGCAATACTCCCCAAAGCATTATACAGATTTAATGTGATCCCTCTAAAGATACCCATGACATTCTTCAAAGAAATGGATCAAATACTTATGAAGTTCATCTGGAACAATAAACACCCTTGAATAGCTAAAGCACTCCTAGGGAAAAGAAAAATGGGAGGCAACTTTACACTGTAGTACAAAGCAATAGTTATCAAAACAGCATGGTATTGGAATAAAGACAGACCCTCAGATCAGTGGAATAGGCTTGAGTTCTCAGACAATGTTCCCCAGACATACAATCACCTAATTTTTTGACAAAGGAGCAAGAAATCCTAAGTGGAGCAGGGAAAACCTCTTCAATGAGTGGTGCTGGCAGAACTGGTTAGCCACTTTCAAAAAAACAAACATAGACTCCCAGTTAACATCATGTATGAAGGTAAAATCCAAATGGATTAAAGACCTTGATATCAGACCTGATACCATAAGGTATATAGAACAACATGTAGGTAAACCACTCCGTGACATTGAACTAACGGCATCATCAAGGAGGAAACTGCACTTTCCAAACAAGTGGAAGCAGAGATCAAACAGATGGGCATACATTAAGCTAATAGTGTTTTTCTAATCATTATATCTGCTCATTTTCTAGAAGTTGAGGTGGATTTAGGATCCATTGTAGCAGGAATAACTCTTTGCATTAATCTAATTCTGAATTGCCACTATTTTCAGGAACTTACTGGCATAGATGCAGGAATCCATGTCTGGATGTATAGGAATGAATATCTCTTCTCCTATCACAATTAGTGACCAATTGTGTTTCATGAATCTATGACAAGGTTTTGCTGGGTAAAATAGCTTTATTGTTTTTAGGAAGAGAAGCAGTAATGACATAAACATTGAAGGAAGCTAATTGCAGAAAATGTTTAAATGAAGAAAGACCACTTTTTCTCTCTGAGAAAGGGGGAATTATGTATTTTCATAACAATTATTGCTATAAGGAAGTTAAGGGTTTATATCTATTTTTCTTTGATTTAACCTCTTTCTATCCTGATGACTTATTCCAACTTAATTACTCTTTTTCCATTTTGACTGCTACAAAATAAAATAGCTTGGTGCATAAAAAGGTAATCTTGTCATTTTTGTGACCACCCTTCTAATTCCCTTTATCCTATGCAGTCCACAGAATCATTCACACATCAAAGACATTTCTCTAATTTCTCAAGAGAAAGTCAGTTATATGAAAAAAAAAAGGAGTAGTCTTCTTTTATATTCCAAAATTGGCTCTTGAAAGCTTATGATGACAGTGTAAAAGAGAAAAATGTCTTTGAAATCACTTTAAAGATAAAGAAAAAAAGCCTGGGGGACCAGGAGCCTTAAGTTGAAACTATAAACCATAGAATAAGAAGACTGCATGGTGATGAGAAAAGTTATTTCTTATAGAAAAGATATAAATCTAACACTTTTGTGGGGAAAGGAGAACCAAAGGGCATGGAGAGATTTTTTTCTTTAAATGCTAGTCTCTTGAGTAATGCCATTATGGTTATAATCTCCACTCTCTTTTAAACAATAGTAAAAAAATCCACAATAATTTGAGAACAATCAGACTAGTACCCCTTTGACAATCCCTCCTATTAAAACGTTATTGATTATTTGATTAGCAAATAGTAATTTTAGTACCTAGTTGGTTATGCTGGACAGAATTTTCTCTAGAGAAATATGTAAGCAATGTTATAAAGTATTATTGAGCTGCTGCAGAAATGAGAGTCAAATAAAACAGCCAAGAGAAATCAATAACCCTCAGTAACAATATTACTAACTACAGTGTTGAAAGGTGAGATGGGGGAAAAGTGAGAAAGGAGAGAGGCAGAGACAGAGAGAGGCAGAGACATAAAGAAAAATTGAAAGAGAGTGAGAAAAATATGTCTTCCCCATAGGCAGGCAAGGGGTAGATGGAAGGGAAACTGGGGAGGGACATTGGCAGCAAAAATTGTGCAGTGGTTTTGGACATCATCTGACTGAAACTTAATAAATGAACAACTTTGCATCTGTGAAAAATAAAAAATCCAACAGTATTATGAACAACCCTGCAACCATTGTGTTTAAACACAGTAACTAAGAGAGAGAAAGAGAGAGAAGAAAGAGAAAGTCATGTCTCTTGAATTCCTGTTTCCTTTCTTCTAAGATGAGGAGATTCAGATGGCCAGAAAGAGGTGATGTCAGTCTTATTCAGAATGAGTCAATTTATCTCCCCAAAATGTTCACTGAAATAAATGATGGAGTGACATGGAACAAGTGTGTCTTAGGGCACAGAGAAAGCTGCTGAGAACCAGCACTTCAGATAGTAGCCAGAAGTGGTTAACGTATACATAACTTGCTTCGTTCCAAAGAAGTGATGCTATATGTCAAATGTAAATTGATATTCTAACATCAACAAAAATTAGGCCTGGGTGATACATTGAGTTTATCTTGAAATAATTTTTCCTTTAATGTACAATTATTTTTTTAATGGAAAGTTTAAATTTACACCATGGAAAAGATTCTCTACTCTAAGAATAACTCCCCATCTTATTGGGTGAGGTAAAAACCTGGTCTAGACTCAAAATTATTACTTGTGGTGTATTTGAAAAAAATTAGATAATTTTTAGAGCAAACAGCTGATTCTCTGAACCTCTATCAGCAGAATACTTGGTGGTAGTGAACTCATGGTTCCCGGCTTTGAGCAAGTTATAATACAATGGCAGCTTTTACACTCTCCATTCTATGTACTGTAATATCCTTTGAAAAAATTACTAAAGAGGCCTTAGATAAAACCCTACGAAGTGATTACCAAAACGTTACCTTTTCATTTATTTATTTTTTAAATTTTTAATTTTTTTTGTTTTGTTTTTGGGCCACACCAGGCGGTGCTCAGGGGTTACTCCTGGCTATCTGCTCAGAAATAGCTCCTGGCAGGCATGGGGGACAATATGGGATGCTGGGATTCTAACCAACCACCTTAGTTTCTGGGTCGGCTGCTTGCAAGGCAAATGCCGCTGTGCTATTTCTCTGGTCCCTAAATTTTTTATTTTTAATTATGAGAACAAAGATGCAAAGAAAGAGGACAAGGTAGTTACAGTGGAAGTACAATCACCCATAAACAGAATTCTCAGAAGTCCCCTTGCTGATATCTTAACTTTGAACTTTCACCCAAAGAACATTAAGATAAATAAAACAGGGGGCCCGGAGGGTTAGCACAGCGGTGTTTGCCTTGCAAGCAGCCGATCCAGGACCAAAGGTGGTTGGTTCGAATCCCGGTGTCCCATATGGTCCCCCGTGCCTGCCAGGAGCTATTTCTGAGCACACAGCCAGGATTAACCCCTGAGCATAGCCGGTGTGACCCAAAAATCAAAAAAACAAAACAAAACAAAACAAAAAAGATAAATAAAACAGAACCCATGTATGATTACTTTGTCCCTCAAGTCCCCAGATTGTAATACATTATAATATTTCTCAGCAGCACGCAAAGCAATCTAAAACCATAAAGCTTATGTAACTCCTTGAACATTAAAGGCATAGTATTTTTTTACATTTCCATGTACATGCATATTAGTTTAAGTTAACCTCAAAAGTTTAAGTGAGTTTTTTTTAAGGATTATAGTCAAAGGAGCACAGTAAAAATCGTGTTAGAGTGGCAATCATTGTTTGCTTAGGCCCACCAAAATATGAGGGACATGGAAAGGAAAAACCTTGGCCTAAATACAAGGAGACTCTACCCCTGAAGTTTCCTGGCATAAGACCAACTCTAGGCTCCAGGCAAGCTAGTTTGTCCAATCCAAGACATTGTCTGTAGTGCCAACACACTTTTATTTTTCACAAAGTCTCTGTTGTTGGTACCATGTTTCTGTATTAAAGAACCTGGAATTTGCATATCCTACATTGAAGTCATGATGTGGAGTGTCCTCTTGTTTCACCTCACAATTAAAGGGCAATGCAGAGAGCCCTGTCCTGTAAGCAGGTCGTTGTTGTTGTTAAGTCTTCTCAGTGTTAAGGGAAGTCTCTTTTGAGCAGGTCAATATCAGAGCAGCAATAGGGTCTTCCCTGGTAGAGGATTGCTTCCACGTGATGTTATAGACAAACTTGGATGTTTCATGGATGGCTTCCCTGGTTCAGGGGTGAATGGAGAATGCCCATTCTTCTGAGGCCTGTGCCAGGTCATTATGTCAATGTTCAGGGTGTAAGGTCCCATTACACTACAAGATATGTGTGTTCCAATCTCTATTAGATAACATCTGATTTGTTTGTATAGTATTTTCCCATTTTAATGTGCCTATGCAAACAAAGAACAATGCCACGTGGTGTTATCGGCGCATATGGGGGCCATAAGAACAAGTCCAATAATCCCCATGACATGGTTCAATCATAAGCATTAAACTGGGGGACTCTTTCACCAAAATTTCTTATTGAACAACTCACAAAGAGAAGAAAAGATAAAAAATGGGTAGAATCATCACTGTATAAGAGAATATTTAGTGAGACTTATAGCTGTCAGAGAAAAAAAACACATAAAATATTCAAAGGACATACGTTTCCATTTTATGTCTTTTGAAATAGTTGGGGGTTATTAGCTCCAATGCACGGCTTGATCTGTGATTAGGATTGTGCAGTACTGAAGTTAAAAAGAGTAATGTGGGTTACTGGTGTTTGGGGGGATGAGAGAGTTAAGGATTAAAAATGAGCTTTGAACCCTGGTGCCCAGGCATAGAAACGGCACAGCTCTCCACAACAGCTGCAAGAAACAAACTCCATCTGGGACGGCCTCAATACTGCAGGGTCAACAACAAGGGCCAGCGCTAACATGATATCCCGACAATGAAGAAAACGTGAACAACTTGACCTTAGAGCAGTTTAGCCTACCTTACCAGCTAACGACAAGACAAAACCAGAAGACGTGGCACCTTTTGGTAGGTCCAAAAGCCAAGATCGTGATTTACAGAGGACTGGCTGCTAGAACCACGACCAGACTGTAAACATCTTGGGACCAATTAAAAAGCCCTAGTCTAGGCTTTGAACTAAGACCGGCACAATAAGCATGATCCCCAATTCCAAAGGTCCGGCAGAGAAAACTGTAACGGAAAGGGGCTTCTGGAAGTACAAAGAAAGACACTATCCTAGATGCCATCCTAGGTTCAGTACAAAGACCAAGATCACCAACCACAGAAGATGGATTCAAATGGCACTGAGGCAACAGAACCTCTAGATTCACAAAGACTGACTTCACCATAAGGCCCACCTCAGGATCTGTACAGATACTGAGACCACTAAACACAGAGCTCTGAATGTATCACCCTGGACAAAGCAGAAGTCTTCCACACACAAAAAAACAAAACAAAACAAAACAAAACAAACAAAAAAAAAAACACCACCAGGAGAGTAATGATCCTGAGCAAAGACTAGAACTGATCCCATGACAGTATACTCCAAGGACGGAGAATCCCCATATCTCATAGGGCAAGTGAATTCCGTTTCGAATGACCCCAATATTTACTGTGCCAGGGCAGAGGGAAAAAACAAAAATGCAAAAAGCACAAAACCTTGGATATATATATATATATATATATATATATATATATATATATATATATTACCTTCATTTATTATTGTTATTATTATTTTTATTTACCTACCTATTTTGGTCGATTTCTCGGTTTGGATGTGATTATTGAAATTGTTGTCCCCAATTATTCTTTTTTTTTTTTCTTTCTCTTCCTTTCTTTTCTTTCGTTATGTGCTACACCATGTTTCTTATTTCAAGACCACGGCGAGTTTTTTTGGTTTATATGTTTGTTTGTTTTTGTTTGTATTTTTCTTATCAGTTTTTTGTGGTGCTTATCGATGTAACTGGAGTCCTCACTGGATATTTGACACTTTTGGTACTGATGGGGTGTTTCACCTTCTTTTTCTCCTTCATTTCCCAAATCGATGAGGAGAACCTCTAGAAGGATTCTGCCCATTTTTGGGGTATTAGACTCTGACCCCAGTTTACTCATTTTCTCTTTTTCAGGCAAAACCACCCAACTTGAACTGCTAGCCCTGCCCCCACTTAGAGAGGGAAATAAGGGAGGCACCAAGACCAAACTGATGCAAGACTACTAAGTAGTAGGTCAAATACAGAGGGGGATCACATATTCTAGCCACCCTGGGGGGGAGGGAAGAGGAAATGGGAGGTAGGACAAAAACGGAGGTGTAGGGAGGACAATTTAGGGATGGGAATCCCCCCTGATTTTATGTAAATATGTACCTAAAATATTATTGTCAACAATATGTAAGCCACTATGATCAAAATAAAAATTATATTAAAAAAATGAGCTTTGTAGGGGTGTGCAAAATGGCTGAATACAAAATGGACATTCTGCATACGCAAAACATAACTTAAGGATAGGGAATACTCTTAATATATACTGAACATGTAGTCTGGTAAGAATTGCCAGTGACAACCTTAGTGCAACTGAGCAAATCTCAGCACACTCCACCTTTCCATCTATTTTTAATGTGCATCAAATAACTATTTAGTCTAAATATCAATTTTCTACTTAGTAGAAGTGGAAGATAAAAAATAATCAAAGGGGCTGGAGCAATGGGGCAGTGGTAAGGCATTTGCCTTGCATGCAGCTGACTCAGAATTAACCAAGGTTCGATCCCAGTCATCCTATATGGTCTCCTATGCCTGGAGCAATTTCTGAGTGCATAGCCAGGAGTAACTCCTGAGCATCACCAGGTGTGGCCCCAAACTCCCCCCAAAAGAAGATGAATAAACAGAACAGAAGACTAGGTTTTGGTTATATTGGTGATGTGAAAGAGTGGTCCTGCACTGTATCTGAAGCATGCTCAACAACACTGAAAATTTGACATCTGAACAGAAAACATCGAATCTTAATGTACATGCCAAGGTGATAGGCAGGGGATGGAGAAGGTTGGTTGAATGGTGGGGCTTGACTGAGTATGGGAACACTTGTGATGGAAGTCGACATAGTTTTTATGGGGGCAGAGCAGTGGTGCAGTGCTGTGGGCATTTGCCTTGCATGCTGCTCACTAGGACAGACTGCGGTTCATTCTCCCAGCATCTCATATGGTCCCCCAAGCCAGGATCGATTTCTGAGGGTATAACCAGGAGTAACCCCAAGCATCACCGAGTGTGGCTCAAAATCTCCCTTCAAAAATCAAAGATAAACCAGTAAATTTTGGGGAACAAATTTTCTTATGTACAAACAATGTTAAATTGAGTTGTGTAGTATTCTGGAGCTAGAAATAATTGATGGATATTGGTATCAGTTAGACCTCTAAAATCTGTAATCTATCATGGAGGATTCATTTTTTGAGCTTCAGTTTCTCCACCAATATGAAGGGATAATAAAATTATATTGTATATTTGAAAAGGATTATATGATTTTACATATACAAATCCCTCTATTTTGCACTTAATTCTGGTGTTTTTTAATTTAAATATTATTACTTTCAAAAGACATAAACTTTTCTAATAAAAATAAGAGCAGCCATACAAAACTTGCAGTGTTACTAACACATGAATATGTACAAAGTAGATACAAGGAATACAAGTGTAGCTGACTTTATTCTAATTCCCTTATATGAGACTTAGAATCCAAATTATTACTAAGAAATCATGGATACTGTTAAGAATATGAGATATTATAAAGACTTCTGCATACTAATATATCATTTAAAAACATTATTTATTGGAGGCAAGCGGGGTGAGGTTGGGTTGAGTGTTTTCCTTGCATGCAACCTAATTTAGTTTGATCCCCAGTACCCCATATGGTTTTCTAAACTGTTCAGGATTAAGTCCTAAACATTGCCAGGTGTGACCTAAAAATAAAACAAACAAAAAAATATAAAACCATGCTATATCAAGAAAAGTACATAGTGTGATGGACAAAAGGTGAATTTCAGTGGTCAATCAAAGGGCAATAGGATTTTTTTCAAGTACCAACCATGAGAAATAAAGTATTAATTACAGCAAAACAAATTCAGATTATTGGCAGATAAGGAAAACATGACTGTATATAGTATTTACAAGCACACATAGACACACATAATTTTTTCCAGAGAAGTTAAAATCTAGAAACTTGATATCATCATTTTTGTGAAAACTTGGGAAACTGGCTATTAATCAGTGGGAGTATTCTTTGAGGCCACTGTGTTAGAACGGAAGTAGATAGTGTTTTTAAAGTCATATTGCATTTTCTCTCAAGTCCTATGACTCAGCAATAACTTTATCCAGTAGATATTATTTCTAGTCTTCCAGGATACCTAAGGATGCTTTATCAAATGTAACTGGAGGACAAAAATGATAGTACAGTAAGCCGTTTACTTTCCTTGCACAAAACTGACTGGGTTTGATACCTTGTACTTGA
The DNA here is from genome assembly GCF_024139225.1 of Suncus etruscus. Taxonomy (NCBI): domain Eukaryota; kingdom Metazoa; phylum Chordata; class Mammalia; order Eulipotyphla; family Soricidae; genus Suncus; species Suncus etruscus. Next base: position 112,845,804 of record NC_064851.1, read on the forward strand.
TAGATCCGATATCCCCATCAGGAGTGATCCCAAAGTGCTGAGTCAGAAAGAAGCCTTGAGCACTGCCAGATGTGAATCACTCCCCCGCCCCAAATAATACTTAGATAACTGCCTTAGCTCTCTGGCCAATCTTTGGAGAAATTGAAGGGTTTCGATAATATTTTTGCATACCTTTATAATTTGCTATATAGTCAAATTACTTGTGAAATGAAAACAGATAGTATCATTTTTTTAAATGCAATATGAATACATTAATATACATGCTTTGCATTTTTGACTGCTTACACAAATTAGAAAAATTGTTTAAGAATACACAATTTACACTCTAATTACTCTCTTAATACTTTTCATAAATTGCTTCATAGAAATTAATTCTGGAGCCATAATACTTAGAGGAAGCTTAGAATGCATAGTGAGAAAAAGTTAATTATAAAATTCAGTGATTATTCCAAGAGAAAATAGAACTTTCTGGTCAATAAATAAATACAAAGTCTTATGATTGAATAATGTGTCTGAACTGCCTTTTAAAAAAAAACAAACTGGTTTGGAAGTTTTAATATGTTCTTTTGATACATATATAAGAATAATTATTTCTGTTTTTTTTTGTAAGCAGTATTAAATGAGTGATGGACCTAATTCAAGTAATGTGAATACAAAGATAAGTTTGTATTTGTTAAATAAGTTTTACATAAAGCAAAATGATTTTATTGATCATGAATTTGTTTCCACTTAAGAATAGAAATATTTTAAGAAAATACCCAAATGAAATTTATATTTGACAAAAAATTATGAACCTATACATGATACATGATGTCATGCAACTTTCTCCAGTGATGGGAGTCTATATTTTACATTTTTTATCACAATTCCACATTTATTGACAATGTTCCTTTTAGATTAAAAGTAAATACAATTAAGTCTTTTCTTGGTCAAAACAGAATAATTACTTATTATACAAAAGCTTAACTTCTAAAACAGAAAAAAATATTAAATTATACTAAATTCCTTACAGCTTAACTTTTTAATAGATATATTATCTTTCTAAATAATTAAATGATGATACTTAAAATTTTTAAATTTCGGTATTTATGCCTCTTCCATTGTGTGGAATGGAATTTAGTCAAAATACAATACTTCAATAAGATAGTTGTACCAGCTATGTTTCTAGTACCAAAAAGAAAAAAAACAAAGCTACCAAAGACTTTACTTTTCAAATAGTTGAAAAACTTTCAGGAACAATAGATTAGATTTTTTCTCTTTTTCTTATGGCAGATACTTAAAAGTTAATATTAACGAACCTGCAGAGTACAAGAGTTTTGACAATAAATCACTTTTATAATTTCAATGCCTTGAGAAAAGTCTCTTAGAGATTCACATATTTTTATTTTTAGTACCCAATAGCTTGAACACATGTTATTGTATCAATTAATAGCCTAGAACACATGTTATTGTATCTATATATAGTTGCAACCCATATTTATTTATAACCCTTATATAATATATACCGGTAACCTATAGAATGTGTATACACACACACAAACACACACACACACACACACACACATATATATATATATATATATATATATATATATTGGGCCACACCCTGAGGAACTAAGGCCTTACTACCAGACCTGTGCTCAGGGATCACTCATGGTGGTATTGGAGAACCATATAGGGTACCATGAATCTAACTAGGACAAGCATCATATAAAGTTGCTTTAACTACATTCTCTTAAACTCATGTTATCAGTGAATAGAATAATGAAAACCACAGAACTAAGTCTAGGCATGGCCAACTATTAACTGACAATTTCACTAACAACAGATTTGTCTTATCTGAGTAAGTATGTTCTTTGTTTTTATAAAAATTATTTGACTCGGGCCCGGAGAGATAGCCCAGCGGCATTTGCCTTGCAGGCAGCCGATCCAGGACCAAAGGTGGTTGGTTCGAATCCCGGTGTCCCATATGGTCCCCCGTGCCTGCCAGGAGCTATTTCTGAGCAGACAGCCAGGAGTATCCCCTGAGCACCGCCGGGTGTGGCCCAAAAACCAAAAAAAAAAAAAAAAAAAAAATTATTTGACTAGATTTAAAAACAAATTCCACAGTGGAAGTTTAAGTCAATTTGAATGAAATGGAATCTTTTTTAAAAATAACTTTATTGATTGATTGATTTATTGTTTGATTGGTTTCTGGGCCACAGCCAGTAGAGCTCAGGGATCCTCCTAGCTCTGTATTCAGAAATCACCATGGCAGGCTTGGGGACCACAGGGGTTGCCAGGCATTGAACTGGATCCCTCTCGGGTCAGTTGCATGCTAGGCAAATGCCCTACTGCTGTGCTGTTTCTCTGGTCCTGAAATGAAATCTTCATATGTCAACTTATTTCCAAAATTAAAGCCTTGAGTAGGGGATTATTTTACATATGTTTCTTTTTTTCCCCTCTGATCTGATACATACTAGAGAAATTAATCTAGAACATCCTAATTCTGCTGTTGAGATATGAAACTTTCATAGTTCTAACACTTGCAATCAGTAAGTAGATGCTTACATAGGAGACAGGGAATGATAGAAAGAAATAGACAAGGTAGGCTAGTTTCTGAGGGAACCAGACATTTTACTTTTAAATGGAGACCTGAACCATAGAAGTATTGGTTTCAGTTCCCTGAAAAGTCCAAAGTCAGATTCTTCTAGGACAATAACTGTGATATTCTCTGCATCCTTTGTGTAATATAATGCCTCACTTTTTCACAAAATATTGAGATGCTTGGTTATATCTAGTAAAAGTTGCCAAATTACAAATAAGGGATAATGAATAAAAATCTCTAATTGGATCAATTGTCATGACCAATTATATAGTAATCTTTTTTACTAGATTTGCTCCAATAAAACCCATCTAATACTTATTCTTCATAATTCAAATATGAAAGCTAATTGAAACTAACTCAGCAAGCAGTTTCCATGCAGTGTCTGTGTCTATACTATAGCACCAATGATGAACTGCCAGTTAGGGGAAGAAAAGATATTTTCAAGTATCTCAGTCTAATGAGGGTGCCTATCTCATAAATCACAACTGTCACTGGAAAATAAACCTAATTGACAGCTAACCATTTCTTTTTGCATATAAAGGGAGTAAGTGAATGGGAGTAAATTATTTTTGAGTGTGTATTCTGAAGAGAGAGATTATAATTATTGTAAAATATTGATTGCAAATTAAGATCAGTAATTGACTAAATAGACAGTCTCAGTTAATAGTACCTCAAATAAATTCATATTCAACAAAAAGACAAGGAGAACATGTGAAAACAGAATGAATAGGATTAGACAATGGACCTGCCTACAATTTTTATGGAAAACCAGTTTAAAAATGCATCCAGGGGAAAGTGGGGCTTAGTAAGTAAACCTCATTGAGAAAATATAGTCTAAGTCACTATTGCTTAAAGTAAGATCTTCTGAATCAGTTAATATTTATGGACTAATTTGTAGCTTAAAGATATTTTTTTATTTATACTTTGTAATATGAAAATTCTCTCGGATGACTATTTGTTGGTGATGACAATCCAGGTCCTTAAACTCACGCTCAAGTTCTTATTCTATATTCTTATTCTTATTGTTCTTTATATTATATATTATATTATATATTTTATATATTTTTTTATTTTACATGTAAGTTCTATAATTTCCCCTCTGCCACCTTAAATATGTCCTTGTTTATATATTGTCCTTTGCTAAGATTGTTTCCCCCAACTCCAGTTGAATGTGCATTACAATTTCCTATTCAAGTACTGAAGCATTGACTATTAACTATCCCCAACTGAGTAATTCAGCTCATCTGCCAGCAGTGTAATCAGCAGCCTCAGCAATCTAGAAGCAACAGACCAGATGCTTTTAATGCTCAGCGCAGCACAAAGGTAGCAAAAGGGCAGATAAGATATTGCTTGCTAAGAAGCTGTGGTGAAACATTTGCTTAATCTTAGAGGTGACAAATGTCATGTGATTTTCCTATTCTGTTTAGAATTTACTATCATCACTATGATAAAAAAAAACATACTGGGACAGAGCAATAATAAAATGGTAAGGGTACATACATAGTACATTCCCCATCCTGATTTGATTCCTTGAGCAAAATGTTTTCCTGATCATTGCTGAGCATCTGGAAGCTTCCAGCACCATCAGTATGGCCTAAGCATTCCTGGTACTGATACTCTGAGTAGCATCACATCTTCAAGTCCTTGTTCTGAACTGTATGTCCAGTTGGCTAAAATTTGCTGTAGGGCACCAAGAACTGAGAACCACTTAGGAAACATGCATGACTCTTTCCATACCCCCAAAATTACATATCAAAAAATAAAAGAGAAAAAACAGTGATCAATTTGATATTGTTTCAGTTAACACAAACTTGAAAAATATGATAATGAGATAGTGAGCAGAGCTGACATTCCCATGTATTGAAAAATGCTTTTTATACAAATTCTCAACTCAAAACTTCCAAAGCTCTGAGTAGAGTAATTTTATTGCTTTATAAAAAAAAAAAACAATTTTATTTCTATTTGACAAATCCCAAGAAAACTGGTAATCTATAGTCTGCTGACTGCATCCCTATCAATGCCAATAATGACAAACTATTAAAATACAACTTCATCATACTTGTATTTGCTTATTTCCATTCTGGGGTTAGAGGACTTAATTTTAAATGCAATATATTTGACATAACATTCTATACTTTGTATCTGTATACATTGTTGATTTGATATATATATATATAATTATCACTGTATCAATACCTATAACTCTTTGTATCTTTTTACTAGTTCAGATAGTTTTTAATCTTATATCAAATTTCATGATTTCTGTGTAGTAACCTCATTATTGATTGTATCGTGAATCATCTATCTCTACTACATGTTGTAAGTTTGTATTTGTAAATCACATCAACTTAATTCCCAACCTATATCTGTTGTTATATACCATTAACTTTAAACTTTGGGGATTTAGCATTTTTTATAGTTTAACATAAGTTATATTGTACAATACTTTTCTTTTTATCTTTAATTATAGCATAATCAGCTGTTTCTATCTACAACAATTTGAATTTTTATATATGCATCTTTTTGTTTTTGTATACTGCCCTATCTTCAAACTACAACAATTTATTGCCTTAGAGAACACATGGCATTATTTAGCTTTAATGAAAGGACTGCAGGATAACTTACATGTAACAAAGTAATAAGAAACAAAGTAAATAGAAAAAAACCATCATTACATAGATCAACGGATCAGCTATCTTAAAATGCCTTCAATAACAAAATCTATAAATGATCTCTTTGATATAATATACCATTAACTTTAAATAAAGATATGAGCTCATGGATACAATACCCAAATATTAGCATTCATGAGACAAAAGTAGAGTTAGATAAAAGGAGAAATCATGATAAAAATAGATGGGTTTTTTTTTTGATGTTCTTGGGGGAAAAAATTCTATTATTTGAAATGTATAAATATTTGATATTCAGAATTTACTGACATAAACCTTGACTTAGATCTTAGTTAAATATTTACTTGAAAGGGCCTGAGCAGTGGAACAAGCAGTAAGGTATCTGCTTTGTCCAAGCTAGCCGAAGTAGGATTGTGGTTCGATCCCCCCCTGGGGTCTCATATGGACCCCCAAGTTAGGAGCGATTTCTGAATGCATAGCCAGGAGTAACCCCTGAGCGTCACCGGATGTGGCCCAAACCAAACTACTCCTCCCAAAAAAATTAGCTTGAATGTCCTAAAGAATAAAAGTTATTAGCTTAACATGGGGGTGGGGTGGGGAGGCACACCCAGCAATACTCAGAGCTCTGTGCCCAGAAATCACTCTTTTCAGGCTCAGGGGTCCATATAGGATGCAGGGAATGGAATCCAGATCCATTCAGGGTCAGCCACATGCAAGACAAATACCTTACCACTGTGTTATCTCTCTGGTCTAGATTTCCAGTTTTCTTGATCCTATAAATTATAAGCACCTAGTGTTTAATAATTTTATTTCCTTTTCTCTGACATTACCTCATGTTCTTGAGAAACATATGTGTCCAATAGATTCTTTTAAATTTTGTGATTAATTACACATGGTATCCAGCACAATTAAATATTGTCCACAAAAAGGACTTTAATATGTATATGGTATATTTTATATGTTCAAAATAAACAACAAATAAATCAATAGAAAACTTAGTTGATATATCCCTTTTTGCAAATAAGCTTACAGTTTTCTTAAGTCCCAAATGAAATGGAAATTGAGAAAATCAGTTGAAGATGTATAAGAGAATATATGAATCAATAAATTTCAGCCTAATTGTTATGCCTGTGGTTTATTTTTTTGTTATTGTTGGTTTCTTTTTGTTGTTACTGTTGTGTCACACCTGGTGATTTTAAGAGTTTACTCCTAACTATATTCATAAATTACTCTGGCAGACTTTAAGGACCATATGAGATGACAGGGATTCGTACCCAGGTCTACCATGTGCAAGGCCACATACAATGCCAATGACCTTCCCACACAGATCAATGGACCAAATATCTTAAAATGCTTCCAATAATAAAATCTATAAATGACCTCTTTGGTATAATATACCATTATCTTTAAATAAAGATATGAGCTCATGGATACAATACCCAACTACTAACATTCATGAGACAAAAGTAGAGTTAGATAAAAGGAGAAATCATGATAAAAATATGTTTTTTCTTTTAATGTTCTTGGAAAAAAAAGTTCTCTCATATGAAATGTGTAAATATTGGTAGCCTTTAATAATTTTATTTCCTTTTCTCTGACATTACTCAGGTTATTGAGAAGCATCTGTGTCCACAATTGCTCTATCTCCCAAATTAACATGATAAAGGATAAAAACTTGCAATAAGATTTTAGCAACCAAAGAAAAAGGTTATGTTCATTGCTCTGATATCAGGAGAGAGAAAAATGCCAGTTCTCAAGAGATAGATTTTATAACTATCAGTAATTCTGCCAGATAGACACGGTATAATGATCACTTAATTATCAAGGTTCATTATCAAGTTTAGGAATGAGATGACTGAGATTAGCTATTAGGGTGCTGATTAGACATGAGCAATGTCAGGATCAAGCTCTTTATAAATTTCCTGATTTTATTTTATTTTTATTAGTATCTTTATTTAAACATCTTGATTACATATATGATTGTGATTAGGTTTCAGTCATGTAAAGAACACCCCCTTCACCAGTGCAACATTCCCACCACCAATGTCCCAAATCTCCCTCCATCCCACCCCACCCCCACCAGTACTCTAGACAGGCTTTCCAGGTCCCTCATTTATTCACATGGTTATAGTAGTTCTCAGTGTAGTTATTTCTATAACTGCACTCACCACTCTTTGTGGTGAGCTTCTTGAAGTGAGCTGGAAGTTCCAGCCCTCCTTTCTTTGTCTCTGAGGATTGTTGCAAAAGTGACTGTTATTTTTCTTAAAACCATTAGATGAGTAAGACTATTCTGCGTCTCTCTCTCCCTCTGACTTATTTCACTCAGCATGATAGATTCCATGTACATCCATGTATAGGAAAATTTCATGACTTCATCTCTCCTCACGGCTCCATAATATTCCATTGTGTATATGTACCACAGTTTCTTTAGCCATTCATCTGTTGAAGGGTATCTTGGTTGTTTCCAGAGCTTGGCTATTGTGAATAGTGCTGCAATAAATATAGGTGTGAGGAAGAGGTTTTTGTATTGTATTCTTGTGTTCTTAGGGTATATCCTGAGGAGTGGAATAGCTGGGTCGAATAAGAGCTCAATATCCAGATTTTGGAGGAATCTCCATCTCGCTTTCCATAGAGGTTGGACTAGATGGCATTCCCACCAGCAGTGGATAAGAGTTCCTTTCTCTCCCCAACCCCACCAGTACTGATTGTCCTCTTTCTTTGTGATGTATTCCAATCTCTGTGGTGTGAGATGGTATCTCATCGTTGGTTTGATTTGTATCTCCCTGATGATTAGTGACGAAGAGCATTTTTTCATGTGCCTTTTGGCCATTTGTATTCCTTTTTTATCAAAGCGTCTGTTCATTTCTTCTCCCCATTTCTTGATGGGATTAGGTGTTTTTTTCTTGTAAAGTTCTGTCAGTGCCTTGTATATTTTGGATATTAGCCCCTTATCTGATGGGTGTTGGGTGAATAGTTTCTCCCACTCAGTGGATGACTCTTGTATCCTGGGCACTATTTCTTTTGAGGTGCAGAAGCTTCTCAGCTTAATGTATTCCCATATGTTGATCTCTGCTTCCACTTGTTTGGAAAGTGCAGTTTCCTCCTTGAAGATGCCTTTAGTCTCAATGTCATGGAGTGTTTTACCGACCTGTTGTTCTATATACCTTATGGTATCTGGTCTGATATCAAAGTCTTTAATCCATTTGGATTTTACCTTCATATGTGATGTTAACTGGGGGTCTATGTTTGCTTTTTTGCAAGTGGCTAACCAGTTCTGCCAGCACTACTTGTTGAAGAGGTTTTCCCTGCTCCACTTAGGATTTCTTGCTCCTTTGTCAAAAATTAGGTAATTGTATGTCTGGGGAACATTGTCTGAGAACTCAAGCCTATTCCACTGATCTGAGGGTCTGTCTTTATTCCAATACCATGCTGTTTTCATAACTATTGCTTTGTAATCATGTTAATGAATGAGGGAATGAGAAAGCCTGTCTGGAATACAGTTCGGGGTGGGGTGGGATGGAGGGAGATTTGGGACATTGGTGGTGGGAATGTTGCACTGGTGAAGGGTGTGTTCTTTACATGACTAAAACCTAATCACAATCATATATGTAATCAAGATGTTTAAATAAAGGAAAAATATCTTGTTTGTTTGTTTGTTTGTTTTGGGCCACACCTGGTCATGCTCAGGGGTTACTCCTGGCTATGCACTCAAAAATTTCTCCTGGCTTGGAGTCACTGGGCGATCAAACTGCGGTCCATCCTAGGCTAGTGCTTGCAAGGCAGATGCCTTGCTGCTTGTGCCACTGCTCCGGCCACAGGCAAGACTTTTTCTTTTAGGTTTTCATACCAAATAGAACCAAGATAGGTGAAGTTAAAGAAAATATATGTATAAATTAAAGAAATAAATGAAAACTTCAATACATAAGATGTAGCAGATGATACTACATAGTGTAGTCACCTATTATAGTCCTCACTACGATATTGCTTAGTTCTCTAGATGTGAAAATCTGAAAATTATCTTATCTGAAAATGCTCAGGCCACTACCTAATTCTGAAACCTTCATTTAGCAAAGCCCATCCCCATAATTGATGAAGTGCCTAGAAATTTGAAAACCTTCCAACTCTGACGCACTGGCCCAATGTTTTTTAACTTCTTTTTACTGTACTTACTTATTTTTCCTTTCTCCATTTTGAGATAGTGTAGTGGGGGTTAAGATCTAGTGCACATATTCATTTCAGTCCGTGGTCTTGTGGAGTCTGGAAAAATGGTTCACAAAAGTAAGGGATCAAGTAGTGTCTTTGAGCTTTATCCTTGGGTTTGGTTTAGGATCTGTGCAAAAGTCAAGATCTCTAATTATAGAAGACACTTTGACAACTGTGACTGAGCAGAACATTTTCTTGGACCATAAAGAAATACTTTGGTGTTGGACAACAAACATACAGCCTGTAGTCAATCTCATGACAGTGTGCTACAAGGATAGAGACACCCTGTATCTCTTAGGCCAAGGGAACTTCCTTTCTAATTTCTCCAATGTTCACTGTACTTATGAAAAAAAAAAGCCAAATCTGCCTCACCCTTTCCTTTTATTTCTTTTAATTTTATTTATATTTATAGCTTCTAGATAGGAACCCCTGACTTTTATTTTCCACAGAAATAGAACATGAATCATTATTTCTGCCTCATATTTATATGTCTTCCTACAAACTATAGGGTCCAAAAAGTCTCAGAATCATTGAGTGAAAATAAAAAATAGTTAGCGCTAAATACCCAAACCCCTGTCATTGACAATAGAATCAAGAGACTCAAACTATAGCAAGCTATAAACAAAATGGACCTGTTACACTAGCAGTCTAGGATCTAAGGGTGGAGGTATGGAATGCATGGTGAGAACTATGGTGGAGGAGGTCAACAATGGTGGTTCGAAGGGCCCAAATTCACTGTCACTAAGTAAATGAAATACAACTGTGAAAGATTTGTAATTCACATTGGTCTCAAAAAAAATATTTTTTCTTATCCTGTCTGCTTTGGTGCATTTGGATGAAATGATAATGGACAACTGTGCTTTTCATCTTTTTTTCTTGGGGATAGGGTGGTGTTTACACCTTAGCAGTGCTCAGGGATTACTCCCAGTTCAGAATTTAAACATCTTGACACATGATGTTCAGTGGTCCGTGTGATTAAACCAAGGATTAAACCAAGGGCTTCTGAGCAGGTTGGTTCTCCTAGGGCCTGGGAGTTCTATCAGAAAAGAACAATTGTGTAGTTACTTGTTTGTGAAAGAGTGGAATCGGAAAAATAAGCATCATGGAAGGGAATACCTGTTTGTTTGTTTTTAAGCCTATTTTCTTTGTTTTTGGTGCTATGTAAGCACATGAAAAGTATCCTTGAAAAAGTGCTAGAGGTAAATATGCCTAAAGTTAGAGGCACGCTGTCTCTAGTGCTTGCTCACCTGATATTTATGAGAGTTTGCTTAGAGATGTGAGAATCAGTTAAGGAGAAAGTCAATATTTTAATAAACATTGATTTTTCTCACTCTTAATTAGAAATGTCCTGAGAGAGAGGCACTGTAGGATTGCTTTAGCAACAGTAACTCCACAGGGACCAGCTCCCATTGTAACTTGGAGCATCAGGGAAGTAATTACACTGAAAAAGAGGGTGAAAATGAGCTGCTGAGGGGCTAAAGTAATGGGGCTGGGTGGAGTCTGAATGTTTCAAAGTTATTTTTAATCCTTACTAATGTGCACATTATCCCTGTCCAACGTGTGATTTCCTACATCAAATATAACAAATGAAGCCATGCAGATCAATAGAGGCAGATTATTAAGTGCGTGCAAAGATGATATGGAAAGCGAGTGATTTCAATTCTTTCATTATGGTTATGTATAAGAAAAATCTCTTTGAAAGTTTATTTGTGTAATAAAAACATCATTTGTCATTTTCTTTAATAGTTGACATGAATATCCAAAGTCTTTTCTAGAATGCCCTTGCATATATAAATATATATGCATACATGCAGATGCAAATTTAAGGAGATTTAAGGTGACTTATGAAAAGATTAAATAAGATGATACATACATCTCCCTTTTGTGATTCTTTATCTCTTGTAAGTTATTCTTTTTCTAAATATTGGGATTCTTTGTTATACTCACAAACAGCAAAAAATAGAGGCTGAATAAATCAAGTGATCTTAACTTTGCACTCTAGAAGTTAACCATCTTTTTTTAATTCACAGATTACTGTCCAGAATTAATGAAGGGGCCACTATGAAATTTACTTGAAAGAGGACTTAGAGAAACTAGAGCATCTGAATAGTCATTTTTGCATATTCATACTGTACACTGCAAAAATGTGGAGCTTTTCAGTGGACTGCAAATTGATTCTCAAGCCTAAGAGTTGTTTCATTTTGACATTCTAAAATTGTAGAAAAAAGACCAGAGTTGCGTGAGAATGAGGTATTAGAATGCCACTATTTTAAAATACTTTAAAAATCAAATGTTTTCTCTGAGATTAAAGCAACATAAGACATTAAAATTATTTCATTTTATTCATTTATTTATTTATTTATTTATTTATTTATTTTTGGGGGGTTGGGGTCATACCCGGCAGCGCTCAGGGGTTACTCCTGGCTCCATGCTCAGAAATCGCTCCTGGCAGGCTTGGGGAACCATCTGGGATGCCGGGATCAAACCACTGTCCTGCTTGCAAGACAAAACTTTACTGATGTACTATCTCTCCGACCCCAATACATTAAAATTATTAATATGTTAAATATGTTATCTATGTACAATATCTATTTATCTGTATCTATTATCTGTCCATCTGCCTTCCTGCCTGTCTGCTTGTCTGTCTCTCTGCCTGCCTGTCGGCCTGTAGGTTTCCAGACACTGTCTGTCTGTCTGTCTGTCTGTCTGTCTGTCTGTCTGTCTGTCTGTCTGTCTGTCTGTCTGTCTGCTGGTCTGTCTGTCTGTCTGTCTGTCTGTCTGTCTGTCTGTCTGTCTGTCTGTCTGTCTGTCTGTCTGTCTGTCTGTCTGTCTGTCTGTCTGTCTGTCTGCTGGTCTGTCTCTTTGCCTGCCTGCCTGTCTGTCTTCCTGGATGCTTGCCTGCCTACCTACCTACCTACCTAAGCACTTTTTTATTGTAAATAACTTTTATTGTGACCAACGTGAATTACATGAATTTCATAGTAATATATGCGGTACATAGTAGCATTGAATCAGGGGTATCCCACCACCGGTGGTATCCTCCCTCCATCCCAGTTCCCAGCGTCCCTCTCTTTTGCCCCCCAGATTGCTACGGTAACTGGTCCTCTCTGTGTATAACTTGTTATCATTGACTTTGGGTTTAGTGTTTAAATCTGATTCTTTTTTATTTCTACTCATTGTTCATATGACTGTTTGGTTCTGGTACCATTCATTTTTCTTTCCCCTCAGTTTATGAGGCAGAACAAGTTGATTTAAGTTATGTGGTTCTGTTTGAAAGAAAACAAACAAACAAAACCGCGGGAGTCTCTTATAAATATCAAATTAAAAAGAAGAAAGAAAAAAAGAAGAAAAACATAACCAAAAAACAAAGCCAAACAAAAACAAAGTGAAAAGAAATATATAAATATATATATAAAGAAATATATAAAAAACAAAAACCTACAACAAAAACAAAAGAGACAAAACAGAAAAAAAAAATTTCTCACAAAAGACCAAAACTAGCAATCACATAAAAGTACCACAGCAACAAATACAATAGCCAAACAATGACCATGAGAAAGAAAGAAAAAAATAAAAAGAAGAAGAAGGAGGGCTGGTGTGGCAAGGTTTCATTTACTTGTTTGTTTGTTTGTTTGTTTTGGTTTCATTTTTGCATAGGCACAGTAAATTGGGGAAATTAGAAAAGGAATTCCCTTGGTATAAAGGATACAAGGTTACTCGGTCCTTGAAACATACTTTCATGGGAATAACTACAGGCTTCATACATACTCCTTTTCACATCCCAAGGACTTTTTATGGTGCCAGGAAACTTCCTGCAATCACAGAGCACTTTTAAATCCTAACTTATAAGAAAAATGAGATGATTTTTAAGTCCAGTTGTTTTTTTCTGATTTTGATATGAAGAACATGCTACTAAATGTGATGACTATTATGTATGTATATATGTATGTATGTATGTATGTATGTATGTATCTATCTATCTATCTATCTATCTATCTATCTATCTATCTATCTGTCTGTCTAACTGTCTATCTCATCATTGTAACTCAGACACCATAGTCACCTGCCTAGGCATACTTTAAAATAAAAGCAGAAATTTGATTTAGACTAGCTAATGCATTACATCATTTATTGATTTAGAAACATTTATGGAAGTCTTTTCCAAAATTCCAGAAATCTTTCCCTCTTTCATTTCGTAAGCCTTCCTAACAAAACATTAATATATATGTAAATAAAAAATGTAGGAACATACTTGTAGGTTTACTGAGAAAACATCGTTGCTCATTATGCAAATTGAATGATCCACGGTGGAACAATGTTCAGGTTCATTTCATACAGCATCTTTTTAGAATAATTAGGCTTCTATTTTTCAAAGTGTCAACTTAGATTAAAAGAACATTATAGTAAATGGCTTTAATTTTTGAAATATGGACCCTATACTAGCTTTCTTTAAAATAAACTAAGATACAGAAGACTATTTCTGAGATGTTTTACAGCTACTTTTGCAGATATGTAAGATCTGATGTTATGTAAGAATCAACTCTTTTATTTGGGGACAATTTCTATTAATATTTTATCTTACTAATGGAATTTTATAAACATTTTATTTTGAGGTATAACCTGTGAATTTATACTAAAATGAAAAGTTGAAACCATGGTATAACAATTTTTCCCTGATTTCTGTACACAATATTTTAAACCACCAGAGAAAAAATGTACTGCTATTCTTACTGTGTGATATGACAATAAGTAAATTATTTATTCCTGAATTATTTGGATACTTTATAAAATCAGGGACTAGAGCAATAATACAGCACATAGAGAATTTGCCTTTCATATGGTCACCCAGTATCAATGTACTACACTCATATGGTCTCTGGAACACCAAAAATTATCCTTGAATGCAGAGACAAGAGTTGACTCTGGGAACTGTGTAGCCAAAGTAAAAAAAAAATGGAAATATCGATTGGAGATATTCAGAACTGAAAATTTGTTTAATAATTTCTTTGTAATTGAGGAGTCCAGATGGTAAGGTCAGTAGGGCATTTACCTACTGATAGGTATTTGGCCTACCTGGGTTCAATCCCTACTATCCCACATAGTCCCTTCAGAAGTGTCAGGAGTGATTCCTGATTTCAGAGTCAAGAGTAATCACTGACCATCACCAGGTGTGCCTTGTTCACCAAAAACATTTTTTTAACTATTTAGAATGTCATGTAGAAAGTTAAAGATAATTACTACATGATCTTGCCCATATACAAGATATAAAGAAAATAACAGTACTAGATAAATCCCCAGCGGAAACAAATACTGATACATGATCAATACAGAGTTGAACAGAGGAGGGGGACATGGGATAACTGTGGAGGAATATTGACACATGAATGAAGGGATTGGATTTTTAGCTCTGCAACTCAATATAAACCAAAGATTTCAATATTATTATGACTGTAAAATCTTGATAAAAAACATAATAAAAATAAAATTAATTTATAAATTAATATAATTTAATATAATTATTTATATAATTTATGATTTATATAATTTAAATTATAATTTATAATTTGTAAATTACAGTTGCCAAAATATATTAAAATATGGAAATTAAAACCAGTTGATTATATTGAAAAATTATATCTGATTTTATTATATTGATAATATGTAATGGATTGTTCACAGATTTTTCTCATACCTTGGGTATGAATGAATTTTATTTTGGAGTTCATTTTATCCTTATGCCTTTTAAAAATATTTTCAAATAAGTAATTAAAATTACTTAAACTAGGGTAAGGCAAAAGAGGAGCAAACTCTGAAATTGTGACATGTAAGGTCTAGATAAGAAGAAACAGAAAAATCACATCTTTTTTTAAATTTTGGTATATGGGGTTCACACTGGTGATGCTTTGGAGTTTATTCTGACTATTTGCTTAGGGAAACTTCTTGGAGATATTCAATGGACCATATGTGGTTTCAAGGATAAAACTTTGGTAAGGTTTCAACATCCAAACTATTTATGAAGACATTAAATCAGAGTTAGCAGCATGTTTAAGTTAAATATTATAATTTACTAAAAATCTATATCTATGAAAAATATCAGATTTTTTGTTTTGGTTTTTGGTTTTTTGAGCCACACCCATTTGATGCTCAGGGGTTAGTCCTGGCTAAGCACTCAGAAATTGCCCCTGACTTGGGGGGACTATATGGGACACCAGGGGATCGAACCATGGTCCTTCCT